>NC_090730.1:167761690-167829190 GCF_036898095.1 Palaemon carinicauda
AATAATAAAATTAAAATTAAACTTTCCCGTGGCAGTAGTCGTATTCCAAGTCCTACTGATTCCAAACTACGCTTGCATACCGAAAAATATAGAATGATTTCTAACATTTTATTTTAAAAAATTAAAACATTAACATAAATATAACTTTTCCGGCAATTTAAAATTATTTGATATTATCTTTTGAACAATCACTCACAATCGCACGATCTTGCTGTAGCCTAAATTTTCTTTACTTGAAATATTTGACTGATTTATTTGTACTTACTATTAATGTTTGCAATTCTCTTAGCTGTGAGGTTCGTCCCAATTGTCTTATCGAAGAAGGATGTGTCAGATTCAATATCACTAGATTTGAAGTGTAGCTGTGTTACCTGAAAAGTGTTTAATGTAATATTAAAGTGCATAACACATTTTCATAAAAATGAGAGAGAGAGAGAGAGAGAGAGAGAGAGAGAGAGAGAGAGAAGAATGAGGAAAGAGAAGAAATCAGAGATAATGAAGTATTAAGTAGCAAGGGAAAAAAAGTGTGAATACCCAAGTAATTTTGTAAATAGTTTGGTAATCTTTAAATTAAATCCTTATACAAGAGGCTGATATTCTGTGACCAATACCACATGAACAATGTAATGCAAGTGTAATTATTACAACAATAGATATAGTACGTCCCCTACTATTGTAGTTAGGAATATATTCGGCTCTCCTGATAACGTGCAATCACTTGGTGTTTTCTTCATCAGCATTTGGAAAGGAAAACACATACATTCGGTCCATTTCGGTAACTCTCTTTGCAGTTTGGTACATACCACATAATAGGCTCTAGCCTGGATTCCAAAACAGTAAAATTTTCTGAATAACAGCAGAAAAAGGTTAAAGAAATAGAGCGCCAGCCCTTTACTTACAGCCTATAGTAGCAGTGTGAAAGCACTACTCGTGTCACGTGGAACCTTTCTTATTCCCCCCCCCCAAATGACCCGGCCTTCTCTCGAGACGGCCTTGCCAGTGCCCAGGCCACGATCCCCCCCCCCCCAAATGACCCGGCCTTCTCTCGAGACTGCCTTGCCAGTGCCCAGGCCACGATCCCCCCCCCAAATGACCCGGCCTTCTCGTCGAGACGGCCTTGCCAGTGCCCAGGCCACGACCCCCCCCCCCCCAAATGACCCGGCCTTCTCTCGAGACGGCCTTGCCAGTGCCCAGGCCACGATCCCCCCCCCCAAATGACCCGGCCTTCTCTCGAGACGGCCTTGCCAGTGCCCAGGCCACGATCCCCCCAACCCCCCCAATGACCCGGCCTTCTCTCGAGACGGCCTTGCCAGTGCCCAGGCCACGATCCCCCCCCCCAATGACCCGGCCTTCTCTCGAGACGGCCTTGCCAGTGCCCAGGCCACGATCCCCCCCCCCCCCCCCAATGACCCGGCCTTCTCTCGAGACGGCCTTGCCAGTGCCCAGGCCACGATCCCCCCCCAAATGACCCGGCCTTCTCTCGAGACGGCCTTGCCAGTGCCCAGGCCACGATCCCCCCCCCCCAAATGACCCGGCCTTCTCTCGAGACGGCCTTGCCCAGTGCCAGGCCACGATCCCCCCCCCCAATGACCCGGCCTTCTCTCGAGACGGCCTTGCCAGTGCCCCAGGCCACGATCCCCCCCCAAATGACCCGGCCTTCTCTTGAGACGGCCTTGCCAGTGCCCAGGCCACGATCCCCCCCCCCTAATGACCCGCTTCTCTCGAGACGGCCTTGCCAGTGCCCAGGCCACGATCCCCCCCCCCCTAATGACCCGGCCTTCTCTCGAGACGGCCTTGCCAGTGCCCAGGCCACGATCCCCGCCCCTAAATGACCCGGCCTTCTCTCGAGACGGCCTTGCCAGTGCCCAGGCCACGACCCCCCCCCCCCCCAAATGACCCGGCCTTCTCTCGAGACGGCCTTGCCAGTGCCCAGGCCACGATCCCCCCCCCCCCCCAAATGACCCGGCCTTCTCTCGAGACGGCCTTGCCAGTGCCCAGGCCACGATCCCCCCCCCAAATGACCCGGCCTTCTCTCGAGACGGCCTTGCCAGTGCCCAGGGCCACGATTCCCCCCCCCCAAATGACCCGGCCTTCTCTCGAGACGGCCTTACCAGTGCCCAGGCCACGATTCCCCCCCCCCAAATGACCCGGCCTTCTCTCGAGAACGGCCTTGCCAGTGCCCAGGCCACGATCCCCCCCCCCAAATGACCCGGCCTTCTCTCGAGACGGCCTTGCCAGTGCCCAGGCCACGATCTCCCCCCCCCCCAAATGACCCGGCCTTCTCTCGAGACGGCCTTGCCAGTGCCCAGGCCACGATCTCCCCCCCCCAAATGACCCGGCCTTCTCTTCGAGACGGCCTTGCCAGGGCCCAGGCCACGATCCCCCCCCCAAATGACCCGGCCTTCTCTCGAGACAGCCTTGCCAGTGCCCAGGCCACGATCCCCCCCCAAATGACCCGGCCTTCTCTCGAGACGGCCTTGCCAGTGCCCAGGCCACGATCCCCCCCCCAAATGACCCGGCCTTCTCTCGTGACGGCCTTGCCAGTGCACCAGGCCACGATCCCCCCCCCCACAATGACCCGGCCTTCTCTCGAGACGGCCTTGCCAGTGCCCAGGCCACGATCCCCCCCCCCAAATGACCCGCCTTCTCTCGAGACGGCCTTGCCAGTGCCCAGGCCACGATCCCCCCCCCCAAATGACCCGGCCTTCTCTCGAGACGGCCTTGCCAGTGCCCAGGCCACGACCCCCCCCCCCAAATGACCCGGCCTTCTCTCGAGACGGCCTTGCCAGTGCCCAGGCCAAGACCCCCCCCCCAAATGACCCGGCCTTCTCTCGAGACGGCCTTGCCAGTGCCCAGGCCACGATCCCCCCCCCCCAAATGACCCCGGCCTTCTCTCGAGACGGCCTTGCCAGTGCCCAGGCCACGATCCCCCCCCCCCCCAATGACCCGGCCTTCTCTTCGAGACGGCCTTGGCCAGTGCCCCAGGGCCACGATCCCCCCCCCCCCCCAATGACCCGCCTTCTCTCGAGACGGCCGTGCCAGTGCCCAGGCCACGATCCCCCCCCCAAATGACCCGGCCTTCTCTCGAGACGGCTTGCCAGTGCCCAGGCCACGATCCCCCCCCCCCAAATGACCCGGCCTTCTCTCGAGACGCCCTTGCCAGTGCCCAGGCCACGATCCCCCCCCCCAATGACCCGGCCTTCTCTCGAGACGGCCTTGCCAGTGCCCAGGCCACGATCCCCCCCCAAATGACCCCGGCCTTCTCTCGAGACGGCCTTGCCAGTGCCCAGGCCACGATCCCCCCCCCCCTAATGACCCGGCCTTCTCTCGAGACGGCCTTGCCAGTGCCCAGGCCACGATCCCCCCCCCCCCCCCCCTAATGACCCGGCCTTCTCTCGAGACGGCCTTGCCAGTGCCCAGGCCACGATCCCCCCCCCAAATGAACCCGGCCTTCTCTCGAGACGGCCTTGCCAGTGCCCAGGCCACGACCCCCCCCCCCCCAAATGACCCCGGCCTTCTCTCGAGACGGCCTTGCCAGTGCCCCAGGCCACGATCCCCCCCCCCAAATGACCCGGCCTTCTCTCGAGACGGCCTTGCCAGTGCCCAGGCCACGATCCCCCCCCCCCAAATGACCCGGCCTTCTCTCGAGACGGCCTTGCCAGTGCCCAGGCCACGATCCCCCCCCCCCAAATGACCCGGCCTTCTCTCGAGACGGCCTTGCCAGTGCCCAGGCCACGATTCCCCCCCCCCAAATGACCCGGCTTCTCTCGAGACGGCCTTACCAGTGCCCAGGCCACGATTCCCCCCCCCCCAAATGACCCGGCCTTCTCTCGAGACGGCCTTGCCAGTGCCCAGGCCACGATCCCCCCCCCCCCCAAATGACCCGGCCTTCTCTCGAGACGGCCTTGCCAGTGCCCAGGCCACGATCTCCCCCCCCCCCAAATGACCCGGCCTTCTCTCGAGACGGCCTTGCCAGTGCCCAGGCCACGATCTCCCCCCCCCAAATGACCCGGCCTTCTCTCGAGACGGCCTTGCCAGGGCCCAGGCCACGATCCCCCCCCCAAATGACCCGGCCTTCTCTCGAGACAGCCTTGCCAGTGCCCAGGCCACGATCCCCCCCCCAAATGACCCGGCCTTCTCTCGAGACGGCCTTGCCAGTGCCCAGGCCACGATCCCCCCCCCCAAATGACCCGCCTTCTCTCGTGACGGCCTTGCCAGTGCCCAGGCCACGATCCCCCCCCCCAAATGACCCGGCCTTCTCTCGAGACGGCTTGCCAGTGCCCAGGCCACGATCCCCCCCCCCCCCAAATGACCCGGCCTTCTCTCGAGACGGCCTTGCCAGTGCCCAGGCCACGATCCCCCCCCCCCCAAATGACCCGCCTACTCTCGAGACGGCCTTGCCAGTGCCCAGGCCACGATCCCCCCCCCCCCCAAATGACCCGGCCTTCTCTCGAGACGGCCTTGCCAGTGCCCAGGCCACGATTTCCCCCCCCCCAATGACCCGGCCTTCTCTCGAGACGGCCTTGCCAGTGCCCCAGGCACGATCATCCCCCCCCCCCCCAAATGACCCGGCCTTCTCTCGAGACGGCCTTGCCAGTGCCCAAGCCACGATCATCCCCCCCCCACCAAATGACCCGGCCTTCTCTCGAGACGGCCTTGCCAGTGCCCAGGCCACGATTCCCCCCCCCCAAATGACAAGGCCTTCTCTCGAAACGGCCTTGCCAGTGCCCAGGCCACGATCGCCCCCCCCCAAATGACCCGGCCTTCTCTCGAGACGGCCTTGCCAGTGCCCAGGCCCACGATCCCCCCCCCCTAAATGACCGGCCTTCTCTCGAGACGGCCTTGCCAGTGCCCAGGCCATGATTCCCTCCCCCCCCCCAAATGACCCGGCCTTCTCTCGAGACGCCTTGTCAGTGCCCAGGCCACGAGTTGCCCCCCCCCCAAATGACCCGGCCTTCTCTCGAGACGGCCTTGCCAGTGCCCAGGCCATGATTCCCCCCCCCCAAATGACCCGGCCTTCTCTCGAGACGGCCTTGCCAGTGCCCAGGCCACGATCGCCCCCCCCCCAAATGACCCGGCCTTCTCTCGAGACTGCCTTGCCAGTGCCCAGGCCACGATCCCCCCCCCCCAAATGACCCGGCCTTCTCTCGAGACGGCCTTGCCAGTGCCCAGGCCACGATCCCCCCCCAAATGACCCGGCCTTCTCTCGAGACGGCTTTGCCAGTGCCCAGGCCACGATCCCCCCCCCCCAAATGACCCCGGCCTTCTCTCGAGACGGCCTTGCCAGTGCCCCAGGCCACGATCCCCCCCCCCCCAAATGACCCGGCCTTCTCTCGAGACGCCTTGCCAGTGCCCAGGCCATGATCCCCCCCCCCCCAAATGACCCGGCTTTCTCTCGAGACGGCCTTGCCAGTGCCCAGGCCACGATTCCCCCCCCCCCCAAATGACCCGGCCTTCTCCGAGACGGCCTTGCCAGTGCCCAGGCCACGATCCTCGCCCCCCCCTCAAATGACCCGGGCCTTCTCTTGAGACGGCCTTGCCAGTGCCCAGGCCACGATTCCCCCCCCCCCCAAATGACCCGGCCTTCTCTCGAGACGGCCTTGCCAGTGCCCAGGCCACAATCGCCCCCCCCCCAAATGACCCGGCCTTCTCTCGAGACGGCCTTGCCAGTGCCCAGGCCACGATCCCCCCCCCCCCTAAATGACCCGGCCTTCTCTCGAGACGGCCTTAGCCAGTGCCCAGGCCATGATTCCCCCCCCCCCAAATGACCCGGCCCTTCTCTCGAGACAGCCTTGCCAGTGCCCAGGCCACGATCGCCCCCCCCCCCCAATGACCCGGCCTTCTCTTCGAGACGGCCTTGCCAGTGCCCAGGCCATGATTCCCCCCCCCCCCCAAATGACCCGGCCTTCTCTCGAGACGGCCTTGCCAGTGCCCAGGCCACGATCTCCCCCCCCCCCCAAATGACCCCGGCCTTCTCTCGAGACGGCCTTGCCAGTGCCCAGGCCACGATCCCCCCCCAAATGACCCGGCCTTCTCTCGAGACGGCCTTGCCAGTGCCCAGGGCACGATTCCCCCACCCAAATGACCCGGCCTTCTCTCGAGACGGCCTTGCCAGTGCCCAGGCCACGATTCCCCCCCCCCAAATGACCCGGCCTTCTCTCGAGACGGCCTTGCCATGCCCAGGCCACGATCCCCCCCCCCCAAATGACCCGGCCTTCTCTCGAAACGGCCTTGCCAGTGCCCAGGCCACGATCCCCCCCCGAAATGACTCCGCCTTCTCTCGAGACGGCCTTGCCAGTGCCCAGGCCACGATTCCCCTCCCCCCCAAATGACCCGGCCTTCTCTCGAGACGGGCTTTGCCAGTGCCCAGGCCACGATTCCCCCCCCCCCCCCCAAATGACCTGGCCTTCTCTCGAGACGGCCTTGCCAGTGCCCAGGCCACGATCCCCCCCCCCCCCCAAATGACCCGGCCTTCTCTCGAGACGGCCTTGCCAGTGCCCAGGCCACGATCCCCCCCCCCCCCCAAATGACCCGGCCTTCTCTCGAGACGGCCTTGCCAGTGCCCAGGCCACGTTTCCCCCCCCCACCCCCCCCACCCCCCCCACCCAGCGTCTGTGACTCTTAGCCTAAGAATCTTGAATAAAAATTCAAAAATTGCTTACGACTGGTCTAAAATATTTCAACAGTGTGTTAGATGGGGGTTTTGGAAGTTATTCATCATATCGCCATAAGTATTGTTAACCGATATCTTGTTCCTTATAAAAGTTTATTGAGATTATTATTATTATATTATTATTATTATTATTATTATTATTATTAGTAGTAGTAGTAGTAGTAGTAGTTAAATTACAACCCTAGTTGGAAAAACAGGATGCTGTAAGCCCAAGGTCCAACAGGAGAATAGCCCATTGAGCAAAGGAAATAAGGAAACAGCTAGAATAGTGTGCCGAGTGTTACCCTCAAGCAAGAAAACTCTAAACCAAAACAGTGGAAGACCATGGTACAGAGGCTATGGCACTCCCCAAGACTAGAGAACAATGGTTTGATTTTGGAGTCTCCTTCTCTTAGAAAATATTATTATCATAGGTTATAAGTCTCTTCTACCATTTTGGGAGAATTGACAAAATCACTTAAAGATCCAGCTATTGTATGAAGCAGTGAAGGAGATGCCGGCCCATTATTATTATTATTATTATTATTATTATTATTATTACTATCCAAGCTACAACCCTAGTTGGAAAAAGCAAGATGCTATAAGCCCAGGGTCTCCAACAGGGAAAAATAGCCCTGTGAGGAAAGGAAATAAGGAAATAAAATAAATGAAGAGAACAAATTAAACAATAAATCATTCTAAAATAAGCAGATGATGTTAAGGGAAAATAGCCTGTTTGTTAAGATCTGCAAGAGCCTTGAGTAAAATCATTGATAACAAAATTAGATTTTGAAGATATTCAAAATTTTGATAAGAATTCTATCTCTATTATTAATATTATTATTCCTTTCTAAGCTACAACCCTAGTTGAAAAAAGCAGGATGCTACAAGCCCAGGGGGGTCCAACAGGGAAAATAGCACAGTGAGGAAAGGAAACAAAGAAAACTAAAATATTTTAAGAACAGCAACAAGATTAGAATAAATAAATATCTCCTATATAAATTATAAAGTCTTTAACAAAACAAGAGGAAGAGAAATAAGATAGAATGGTGTCCCCGAGTGTACCCTCCAAAATCAAACCATTGTTCTCTAGTCTTGGGTAGTACCCTAACCTCTGTACCATGGCCTTCCACTGTCTTGGGTTAGAGTTCTCTTGCTTGAGGGTACACTCGGGCACACTTCTATCTAGTTTCTCTTCCTCTTGTTTTGTTAAAGTTTTTACAGTTTTTATAGGAAATATTTATTTTAATGTTACTGTACTTAAAATATTTTATTTTTTCTTTATTCCCTTTCCTCACTGGGCTATTTTCCCTGTTGGGGTCCCTGGGCTTATAGCATCCTGTTTGCTTCCCTACTTGTTAATTTCTGATGTAATTTTATGCGTATTGTAAGGCAATCTTTAAATGAGTTATAATTCATCTCTCTCTCTCTCTCTCTCTCTCTCTCTCTCTCTCTCTCTCTCTCTCTCGTTTCCTGTCTGTTTGCTTCCCTACTTGTTAATTTCTGATGTAATCTTATGCGTATTGTAAGGTAAGGGTTGTAGCTTAGCATTTAATAATAATAATAATAATAATAATAATAATAATAATAATAATAATAATAATAATAATAATGAAAATAATAATAATAATAATAATAATAATAATAATAATAATAAGAGGATAATCTCTAATGGCAATGATGTTGGAATGGGATTCAACAATCAAAATACATAAGAAGGTTTTTGTTGTGGAATTACGGGGCTCTGGGTACCATAATCAAACACATATTTAATTAATTTTCCATTTTATTTATTTATACTTATATTCTCTTCTGTACACTCGCAATTTTACGTTTTACACTAATTTTATACAGTAGATATTGCCCCATCAAAGTTTCTCATAAAATTCAATTACTGTTTAGATTAAATATAACACGACTTTATAACCATCTAAATCAGTTGATATTATTATTATTATTATTATTATTATTATTATTATTATTATTATTATTATTGTTAAGTCTATCTTCGAGCAATAACAGAAATCTAAGAAAATTGCAATTAAAGGGAATTATTATTATTATTATTATTATTATTATTATTATTATTATTATTTGCCAAGCTACGACCCTAGTTGGAAAAGCAGAATACTATAAGCCTGACGACTCCAACGGGGAAAAATAGTCCAGAGGGGAAAGGAAATTTGAAAATAAATAAACTACAAGAGAAGTAATGAATAATGAATATGAAATATCTTGAAATCGGTAACAACGATAGAATAAATCTGCCATATATAAACTATGAAGAGAGGCTTGTGTCAGTCTGTACAACTAAATATATACAGTACAGTGCAAAATATAAATAAATTTGATATTAAAGTCAATATTCTCCCATCCCAATGAGCTTTTAATTAAAACTAAAACGTAACTATAGACATCGTAATGCTATACAGCAAATCATACTACCGCTAGAGAGTTATGGGGTCCTTTGACTGGCCAGACATTACTACATAGGATCCTTCTCTCTGGTTACGGTTCACTTTCCCTTTGCCTACACATACACCGAATAGTCTGACATATTCTTTACAGATTCTCCTCTGTCCTCATACACCTGACAACACTGAGATTGCCAAACAATTCTTCTTCGCCCAAGGGGTTAACTACTGCACTCTAATTATTCAGTGGCTACTTTCCTCTTGTTAAGGGTAGAAGAGACTCTTCAGCTATGATATGCAGCTCTTCTAGGAGAAGGACACTCCAAAATCAAACCATTGTTCTCTAGTCTTGGATAGTGCCATAGCCTCTGTACCATGGTCTTCCACTGTCTTGGGTCAGAGTTCTCTTGCTTGAGGGTACACTCGGCCACACTGTTCTATCTAGTTTATCTTCCTCCTGTTTTGTTAAAGTTTTTATAGTTTATATAGGAAATATTTATTTCAATGTTGTTACTATTCTTAAAAATTTCATTTTTCCTTATTTCCTTTCCTCACTGGTCTATTTTCCCTATGGGGACTCCTGGGCTTATAGCACTGTTTTTCCAACTATGGTTGAAGCTTAGCATTTAATAATGATAATAATGATATAGATATCATATATCATAACACCACGATACTGCCTTTATTATTATTGTTGAGCTACAATCCTAGTTGGAAAAGCAGGATGCTATAAGCTTAAGAACTCCAACAGGGAAAATAGCCCAGTGAGGAAAGGAAATAACAAAATAGATATATTACAAGTAATGAACATTTTGAATGAAATATCTTAAGAGTAACAATATTAAAATCTTTCATATATAAACTATAAAAATTTCAAAAAATAACAACAGGAAGAGAAATAAGATAGAATAGTGAGCCTGAGTGTACCCTCAAGTAAGAGAACTCTAGCTCCAGACAGTGGAAGACCATGGTACAGAGGCTATGGCACTACCCGAGACTTGAGAACAATGATTTGATTTTGGAGTGTCCTTCTCCTAGATGAGCTGCTTACCATTGCTAAAGAAGTAAGTGTTTTACAAATAATAGTTAAAATAAGATATATTCAAGATTTCTTTTGAAAGCTAAATACATATTTCAATAGCCTCCTTGACCAAAGCGAAGTTGGGTGGACTGTATCAAGGATTCATGTTGAAGGATTTCTAATCATGGAATTATGAAAAAAGGAACATCATAGAGATAAATGCAAGGGAATGTGCCTTATGAGAGTATTATTCTCATATCAGAGAGAGAGAGAGAGAGAGAGAGAGAGAGAGAGAGAGAGAGAGAGAGAGAGAGAGAGAGAGATTACTATTATAGTATTTGGTGGATGTTAAACATTATTTGAATATTTTTCTGTAGTGATTTAGTATTCAAAGGGATTAACCGGTGATAAAGTGTGGGACAGAGGTAGATGGAGAACGCTGGCCAGAAACATCGACCCCACATAGAAGTGGGAAAAGATGTAGACAAAGAAGAAGTTTAGGCTTTAACCACTTCACTGCGGAATGACCATATCTGGTGGCTCAGACGCTTGTGCCCATACTGCGGTATGACCATATATGGTTTCTCGTTAAATAATTCATTACCAATGACGGAAAATGAAATACAACCATGTCAGCACCTTAATATTTTTTTATCCAAGGCTTTTGTATTATATTAAGAAAAAAAAAAGTCCTTCCAGATGTTTAGTAAAATACGAGAAAACGAGTATTCATTGTACGATAATATCAGTGATACGTCGGTAGAAATATTCGCTTTACCTTATAAACTGATTAGTTAGCTTGTTAGTCCCATTCTTAAATTCAAATTCCTCACCTGAAGAAAAATGACCCCAATTTTTTCCACCTGAAGATAAGCGACCCCAGCGAGTGTTGGGGTCCCCAATCTTCAGGTGATCCTCATAATCTTCAGCGTTGTTGTTAACGTATGTCTGTCTGTCAACATTCGAATACAAATTCACAAAGAGGTAGGCAATAATCAATTAATATCTCTCTCTCTCTCTCTCTCTCTCTCTCTCTCTCTCTCTCTCTCTCTCTCTCTCTCTCTCTCTCTATATATATATATATATATATATATATATTATATATCTTGATACTTTTGTCTTTACACTGTTTGTATCTTGGTAGCCTACTGACAAACATAAAATGTAATTTACATTTGCTAAATAGATGAATAAATAAACAACTCTTTTGCTTTCTTTTAAAAGATAAGAAGTGTATTAAAGGTGCTACTTATAATGTCTATATCTATACAGCAGTATTTACTTTGTCCATTAATACATAGAATGATATAAAATATATGCAAATAATACATATATATGAAGGACTAAATAGAATAGGGAATGAAAATAAGTAAAATGTCGTAGGCTACTTTAACCGCGACCCCCAAGGTCTTAAAAGCAAAACTAATCACTTCCCATTATTATTATTATTATTATTATTACTATTATTATTATTATTATTATTATTATTATTATTATTATTATTATTATTATTATTATTATTATTATTACTAGCTAAGCTACACCCCTAGTTGGAAAAGCAGGATGCTAGCCCAGAGCCTCCAACCCCGTGTTTAATCCAGCTTAATTTCAGGCGTGCTTGTATTAAGAGTTGTAAAGGAAAGTGATCAACAGGAGAGGAATCCTCCACTAAGTATTCTGAAAAAAAAAGACCATAATACGACGGCCAGATAACTTTTGCACTGGTATATGTTTACAAAATATGTCTTGATATTTTTCTTCGTTGTTATGATAATTGGTGATGACACTGATTGTCTTGTGACTCCAAATATGATATATATATATATATATATATATATATATATATATATATATATATATATATATATATATATATATATATTTATATATGTGTGTATATATAAATAAATAAATATATATAAATATATATATATATATATATATATACATCATGTATGTGATGTATATATAACATCATTAGCCTCTGTATCACGGCCTTCCATTGTCTTGGATTAGAGTTATCTTGCTTGAGGGTACACTGGCACACTATTCTATCTTATTTCTTTTCTTATTTCTTTTAAGTTTCCATAGTTTATATGTGAAATGTCTGATATAATGATGTTACTGTTCTTAAAATATTTTATTTTGATTGTTTATTACTTCTCTTGTAGTTTGTTTAATTTCCTTGTTTCCTTTCCTCAGTGGTCTATTTTTCCCTGTTGGAGCCCTTGGGCTTATATCATTTTTCTTTTCCAACTAGGGTTATAGCTTAGCTTGTAATAATAATGATAATAATAATAATAATAATAATAATAATAATAATAATAATAATAATAATAATAATAATAATATATATCATTGCTGGTAAATGGTTGTCTACTAATATGCTGCTCATTTTTGAAGGGTAAAATCTTTCTTGACGCAGCCCCAGTTTTATAGCTAAATTTGTTATTGACTCAATTTGTGTCTTCGTGTATATTGTTTATAAGTCTATTTTCAGTAGCATGACAATTCCCTTGTATTGGCAGCTGTTACTTTGGCATAGCTTGTACTGTTGTTTGTAGTTGTTGTTACACATCTGTTCACCTTTATACCTTGCTTGTTCTTTTTAATTAAAGCATTTCTCACTGGGCATTTAGTTACTAAAGTTCTATGTTGTTAAGTACGGTTGACATTTCATTTCATTATTTCATAAAACGTCAGAGTCGGGAACTACGTATATTGTTATAAAATATCATCACTCTACAGATCATAGGTAAACAAATACTCTAAGAAAAGATTTGTGTTAAAATTGAAATCTACATGAAGCATTAAAAGGTTATTGTAGCAACTCATTTTTTTTCAATATCTATCCCTTCCGTAATGACCAGTTCAAGAATTGAATTCTCCATAATTTTGTGCTTAGAATTATTCGAAACAGATTTATATGAACCTTAGATCAGATAATGAATAGTATTCTTAAACTAGTTTAACTATAGGCTAAAAATATATACATTTTTCAAATTTATTAGCGCCCTGATTTTTTCCAACTACAGATTCGACATTCTATTTATGTCAACTACGCATTTCCTTTACGTTATCTTATAATATTATTCTGATAACATTCCTCAGACATTGTGATGCGTATCGCCATGATACTACGCCGAATCTCTGTGGTGACGTGTGTTAAGGTCGAAAATTGAACCTCTGTATTTGTATTCGGAGTTTGGCATTTTCATCTACACTTTTGTTCTGGTACCTGTAACTGTGATATTCATTCACCACTACAAACTAGTTCTTTATCTTTCGAAAATTAAATGAAATATATATGTGTTCTGTTTAGTTCGTTATGAGATATTTTTTATTTGTATAGTCATTTATTCAACTCTTTTATCATTTGGTAACTGATTCTCTTATAATATGTACCTAGAATAAAGTGGGTGGATTGGCGGAAGAAAATGTTGGCAATGTTACCAAGTAAAGAAGTAATAGTGGAATTCCTTTAGAAAGTTCCTATTTTATTTCGATCGTGTTTCAATGTAGCATGTAAACGTTTTAAATATGAACTAATTATACTATGTAAATATATATGAGATATATATGTAAACCAGTGTTGAAGAAAGAAGTTTGACAGCACCGTCAGTTCTGGCAATACTGACAATGCGTGGCTTGTTTATGTCTATGACCGTACAGTAGGTGTGACGACAAGCGTTTGTCAAAATTTAGCATCATCATGAAACGTGGAGCGGACAGAGACTTGTCCCCGTCAAGTAAACGATCACGATCGAGTTTAGGACGTTATGACGATAGTAGTGAAGACGAAGGGCGTAGAAGTAGCCGCGGAGGAAGTCCTGGCCGACGATATCCTCCCCCGGAACCTCTCCATCGCTCCGATCACCGGGATGATTTTGGCCGGCCTCCTCGGGGCCCCCCACCCCCCGGTTATAAGGTACTGTGTGTGTCAAATCTTCATGCTAAAGCCAGTGACGAAATGGTGAGGGAAGCTCTGTATCGTGAATTCAAAAGATTCGGTGATGTAAGTGTCAAAGTAACCTTGGGGGCGGACGAGAGGTTGGCCTACGTTTATTTCCGGAGCGGAGAGGAGGCCCGGGAGGCGAAGCACAGTAAGCCTCGGATTTTGTTCTATGACCGTCCGGTAGTGGTTGAACCCGTCTATGAAGCCAGCAGCAGGGATTATGGACCACCTCGAGGTAGGTCGCGGACACCCCCAGACTACGACCGTGGGTACAGGCCGAGGACACCACCCGGTCAGGAATTGGACGATAGGTATGAACCTAGGTTTGACAGGCGTCGTCCTCCTCCTCCTCCCCATAGTGACTATTATGCCGAAGGACCTCCTATAAGGCAAGATGATTACGGTTATAGGCAACCTCGGGGAAGAGGAGGGCCTCACGGACATTACGGGCCCCCGATGCGCGGGTTCAAGCACAACTTTGGCGGCCGAGGTGGTGGTGGTGGTGGGGGAGGTGGGATGGTTGAGAGCAAGAGGGATAAGTTTCCTAACTATTTGCATCACGTACCCCCTGAGGAAGACCCTCTTGCAACACGCACGTTGTTTGCTGGAAATCTAGAGATAAACATTAGTGAGGACGAGTTGAGGCGTATATTTGGTCGGTATGGTGTGGTAGATGACATTGATATTAAACGCCCTCCCCCCGGGACAGGAAATGCCTATGCATTTGTGAGGTATCAGAATTTGGACATGGCTCACCGAGCCAAGATTGAACTTTCAGGACAGTATATTGGTAAATTCCAGTGTAAAATTGGTTATGGCAAAGTGTTGCCTACAACTAGAGTTTGGGTAGGTGGTCTAGGACCTTGGACATCGGTCACTCAATTAACTCAAGAATTTGATCGATTTGGAGCCATTAAGAAAATAGAATATGTGAAAGGTGAAAGTCATGCTTATATTCTTTATGAAAGCTTAGATGCTGCTCAGGCAGCTGTTAAGGAGATGCGAGGAGTTCCTCTGGGAGGGCCAGACAAACGACTTAGAACAGACTTTGCAGAAGTCAATCCTCCGGGTCCTTTCCCAGCTGGCTATAAGAAGGAATTTGAAGGAGAGTTTGAAGAGTGGGGTAGCCGCAGCGGAACCACTGGCGCTTATGAAGACTATGGAGGTAGCAGTGATTATGGCTCAAGTTATGGACGAGGAAGAGGCAGGGGACGTGGATGGCATGAAAGGGGGCGGGGTCATCGGGGGAACTACCATGGTGACTATCAGAGAGATTATAGAGATTATGAAGGCACTCCAGAAGGTGGTGATCCAGCAAGGAGCCCAGATCCAAGTGATTCCAATAACACTTCCGGACTGAGTAGGGCTCGCACGTTGGCAGACGTCGCTCGTGAAACGAGTACGGCATGGCATGGCTCCCTCATTCTAAAGAATTCATCATTTGGTACCAAGATGCATCTTATTGAGGGCGATGGTGAAGTTGCTGACATGATGCAAGATGAAGATGCTAGGCCTCTTCTCCGTATCACACAGCGACTCCGTTTAGATCAGAGTCGTCTTGACGACGTCAGTCGACGTATTAGTGCTCCATCCACGGCAACTATAATGTTGTCATTACCCAGTACTACTGCTCCGCAGGCTCCAGAGGAAGCGTCAGTTCAGACTCGACCACTTCGAAATCTGGTGGCCTATCTCAAGCAGAAGGAAGCAGCGGGTGTGATCACCCTCAATACAAGTAACAGTAGCAGCAGCAGCAGCAACAACAAAGAAGCATCTATGCAGGGTGTTTTATATGCTTTTCCTCCATGTGCATTCTCTTTGGACCTTCTCCATCGTGTATCGCCGGGCCTCACAGAAGAAACTACTAGAGACGATCATTTGGTTATTGTCATAGTCAAAGGAACGGCAACTTGAACATTCACCTAATGTTTCCCCTTAACATTTATTAGGTATGAATTAACTATATGATATTGGTATTGTGTTGAAGTATAAGAAGGAAAATGAGTTGTTAATGTTTTTGAGCTTAGGTATGTTTTTATGATGACTAAGAATTCTATGTATAAAGGAATATACAGTTTGTATTCCAAGTTATTGTCGAATCAGCAATTTGTGTCGGTTCAAGCAAGTATGGATAATTTTGAATTGTGATGAAAAAATACCTTCATTATTAGGTATTATTATAGAATTTTTATCAAGTGTTATCATATAGTTTTGATAAATGTCATTTAAGTGTCACGTGTAGCTTAATTACCAAAGGTCATGGTTTCAGAATGTGCTTCAGTGTTTGATTGTGCATGTGAAATAACGTCTTTGCTCTGTGGTGAATGATAGTCAAGTGATTTATTTACACTACAGTATTTTTCATGGATAAGCTAAATTCATTTCATTTCCTTTGAGTGAAGTGGTCTTGTGAAGTGATTAATTCTTAAAGGTTAGGTTTTGGTGATGGCTCAATCTTGCCTCTAAATCAATGTGTGTCTTATTGGATTGTGCATTAATCATTTTCTAAAGGTGTTTTCTGTACAGTGCCATAATCAGTGCTCTTTATATTTGATGATTTCAAGTGTGGTAGGAAGTGTTCCCTTATTTAAAGCTTTGAATATCTTTAAATAGTGAAATTTTTTTTTTTGCTCCAAGTGTTTGTGAGTGTTATGAAAGAAGCATTGCAGCAAAATTTTTGTGAAGTGAGTTTATACAAGTGCAATATATTTTGGAAAGAGAGAATATATTTAATATTTAATTCTAGTCAGTGGGTGGGGGGTGGATACTACCTGGAGTATATTTTTTTTTTATTGTGTAGTTTAAGTGAAGAAAGTAAAGTTTCAGTGGTCAAGTGCTTTCTAATTTCTAGTTTATTCAGTCATTTCAGGTTGAAACTTTATTATCCCCTTTGGAATAAGTTACTGGTACTAGAAAAGTTTTAGTGGTATTTCACCTCCCTTCAGTAACTAGATTTGTTTTCAGGTTGTCCTCTTTTTGTGATTTTCATCATGGAATATCTTATTTTTTGCATGTCCTTATAATTACACAATCATTCATCATATTTACACCACATACACACATGTAATCTACATAGAATGTAGCCCATGTCATTGTTGGGTAACAGTTGAGGTAGGGTATAACCACTAGGGTTTTTCTTTTGCTCAAGTAGGCTCTCTCTCTCTCACTCACTCTTACTCTTTCTCTCGCTCACTCTTACTCTTTCTCTCGCTCACTCTTACTCTTTCTCTCGCTCATTCTTATCACTTTCTCTCGCTGTCACTCTCTCTTTCTCTCTGACTCTCATGCACCCCAGTATGGCCTTCTTGGTCCCAACACTGTTCAGATACCTCCCATTCATTTCTCATTCTGATTTTATTTTCATTTTCTATCATCCTCACCCTCACTGCAATCCCTGGACTAGGGGTTTGGTCACCTTGATGCGTCCTCGCTAACTACAGTATAGTTTTCTTTTATTCTTCCTCCCAAGTGTCGTTAAAAATCCTTCTTTTCCCATGAAATTTTTCTCGTTATTAAAGAAACCAACATAACCCAATGTTTACATGAATATGGTACTCCTAGCTCAAAAAAAAAATCCGAAATACATAATACCTTTTATCTAAGGGTCAGCCTCTTGAAAAATAAAGCGTGATCATTTGTACATGATTCTTTTTATCGATTGAATTTTTTTGCTAATTCAACACCACATGCAGCTCGCATTATTTAAACAGAAGTAAGTGAATTTTACTGAGAAGTCAAAAACACGTTTAAAGAATTTGAATAGAATTATCGTAAAAGTTGAATTTGTTCAACAATGGTTAAAACCATAACCAATTGCTAGCATGGCTTTATCCCCCTCCTTTCCATTCTTTATATGTACATTACATGAAACCAGTGCCTCCAGAACTAACTTCAGTTGCTTTTACTTAGTGATACATGAACAGCCATCCTATTTGCCGTAACTTTAGAATATTGAGGTATTGCCAAGAGACTACAGTATTCTGTTTCTGGGCAGGTCCTTCTCATTCATTGTCTGAAGAGGGCCTTTGTGGTTGAACAAATTGTTTACTTTAGCTGATCCTTTGAGAAATTTATAATGAAGATTTTGTATTGAAGTAACAAAATCTTTTTGCTTGAGTATCAATTTTCTGTGCTGGCATTTAGGGAATTTTCAACAGGAGGGAGGAAATCATTTCCTTAGACTTTGTATCGGAAGGGAATTTTTAATGTTCCTAGAGCTCAGTTTTTTAAAAAGTGATTCAGCAAGAAATATTCTATTTCCAGTCTCATTTAGAGCATTATAAAACATTAGCAATGGGTCACAAAGTCATCTTTTGAAAAGAACTACAGTATAATACATGGTCATTCAACCATAGCTTCTCTGAAAGCTTTTTTTCCTTTTATTCCGTCACTAACAAACCTTGCATTATTTAATTATTCACGCTGTTTAGTCAGTGCCATTAACGTTCAAGATATATCCTATCTGAAAGCATTTTTTTAATGTCTTCGTAGATTTTTTTCTTGAATTTTTTAGGTAATTTTTTATGAATCATGGAATTGCTAGTTTATGAATTATTGATCTTTCTTTTTCTTGAATCTCTGTGTGAATTATCTGATTGAAAATAATCCATCCACTATCAAGTGGAAAGAATGTGGTGAAAGTTGATGTATTTTAGATCCCACGAAAAAAAATATAAAGGAACTAGGGTAATAATTTATAATTTGGATCCATGCTACGTAGTTATACATTAATCTTAATATAGATTTAAGTCTCCATGGTGACGTAATGTTTAGGTGGACATCATGTACATTTTATCTGGCCTTTATTTTGGATTCATTAAATGTTCTTCTTGTGATTTGAGTCATTCTATCAATGCATTTTTACAGTATTTCTATTTCTCGAATCTTCAAGAGGCTGACTCCATGCATAATCTTATGGGCTTTGGGATTTTAATTACTATACATGTTTCCATTACAGCTTTTCAGGTTTTGGGAAAAACGACGAGATAGCAGGTCGGACCTAAAAGTGCCACTCTTAATATATGTAATGCCGTATTTATATATACTTATGCCCTGAGAGTTAAAGTGAATCTTATCTTAAAATTTCAGTAATTGAAAATGTGATATTTAATTGGCCAACTGAACATTGGCTTAGTTACCTATTTAAAATGCAGTTGATAATCAAATCAAAGAAATTATTGAAGTCGGTGAAGTGTCGTTTGGGTGCTTCAGTGTTTGAGTGCTTTATTAGTATCTCATAATTGCTTAAATGGTCATAAATATCATTAATCAATAGTAGTCCCAGTGTTTTTCCATCTCTTCACAGTTTAATCAAACCTTGCTTTTCAAAGTGCTCTGCTATATATTAGTGAATTGGTCATGGGCGAGTCAAATTTTAAAGTGCCAGGGAGATCGCAGAATTTACAGAGGAGGGTAAAGTTACTTAACATACAATACAGTTTAGGAAACTAAAGTTTTATGCATGCTCAGTGTATATCCCATGTTATCAAGTGCTGAAAATTTTGGATACCTTAGAGTCTGGCGTTGGGTCCTTGAAAAATGTCCTAATGTAATTTCATGTTGACTTAAAAAAGTTGGTGGGGCAGTACATTTTACAGAAAGTAAAGGACGGTACATGAAACATGTCCGTGCCGGTACTTTAGGGGTGATTGTGGGGTTTTGTTTCCTTAACAGGACTTGTCCTCTAAAGGATTCAAAAAAAGGGGGTTAGTGAAGTGCAGTGAAGTTTTTCTTTTTCAGTATACTGTACTTGGTGCTTCTTTCATATATCTTACCAAACTCCAGTGTTTCATTTTGGTTAACAGTTTCAGTTCGTGTTGAATATTCAAACTTCAAAAGAAATCAATGGCTTTACCATGAAAAATATTCACCACATTGAGTAAAAAATGGGTAATAAAAGATCAACTGTGAGAAACAGTATGTAGTGTTTTATAGTTCTTCCATTATTGTACCATGAAAATGTAATATAGGTTTGAATGGAAGTAAAAGCTTTTTAAGTGGTTTTGTTTGGATTGTAATTATGGTTAATTTAAACATTTTTAAGGAACACAAAAGTGACTATTCCCTCAGTTCTGTAAAAAAAAAAATATCGTCTTAAGCAAAACCCAACGAGACACTTGTGTACTTTTAAATACTTATATACAATGATTGCTGTCTTTGTGTAGTTTATCTTTAAATTGTGTGACGTGTGTTGTGATGTGTTGCGATTGTTAATGCTGCGAGACAGTTAAAATCTTTAGTGTTAGACGTGAAGTGTACTAGTGATGATAATCAGTGCCCTGGTAAGGGATAGGCAGTGATGGAGTGGTCATGCAGTCTCTAGGAATAGTGAGTCAAGTTTCCCCCGGAAACCTTATATGGTGCAGCTGTATTTGAATGCAGTCGATCACAGTATTTAGAGTTTTTTGTACATTGTTAGTAACAAAGATGGAATAATTTCTTTAAAGATAGGAAAGTATCGGGTAGATAAATTTCTAATTCATTTCAGTTTTTTTAATTATATAGCTAAATCTTATTAAATTGCTATCCTCAGATTATAAATTTAAGAATGCTTTATTACATAGTATTTTCATTATATTTATACTAATATTATGGATTATGTGCATTACTACAGGTAGCAGTACACTACTGAGATATACTTCAAGATATGGAATTTCCGTATGGTAACTTCAAGAACAAAAATAAATAAGAATCTCTACCTTGTTTTTTTCTTGTGTGACCTTAAATGTAAATAGAGTTGTGAAGTACTTTAGTTATTTATACTTACCCCCATTTCATAAAAATCTGTTGTGCAGTACTTTAGTTTTATATATTTGGCCCCATTTCATAGAAAACAAAGTTATTTTGTATAGACTATTGGTTAAACTATACTTTGCTTAAATCTGATGTCTCTGTCATTCACTCCAAAGGAAAAGTCAATCATTTCAGCACACGTGATTCGCAGTATGTAGTGTAATGAGAAATTCAATTTAACGCATATGTTTCCCTGAAGCTTAACTATTAATTTAGCTTTTCTCCCATAAAATTAAAGCCCAAACTAGACCTTGATGCTTAAGGGAGGTGTTGCCTTTATTTGTTCATAAAGACCACTGATTTGTTATATGTACTGTATCCTAAATTATCAATTGTTCCTTCACAAATACAAACCAATGTCCTTTAATAGAAGTGTGACTTTGGCGAAGCTAAAACATCTTTGTTCCGACACAGACACTTACCTCAAAACACTTTCTTAGGAGTTACTGGAACCTCCTCTCAAACGACCAGAGTTTTGTGTAGTTTACTCCACTCCCATTTTCTATAGTGGTAGGCCTCGCGTGGGAAAACGTGCCCCGAGGGCAATGCCCAGGGTCGGCCACATGTTAGCCAGGTCGTATTCTTCAGTAAGTTTTCTGGTCGTGTCGTGTTATCACACGCTGCTCCTCAATTCTCAGTGCGACCCCCTTTGTGTTCATCGCCACGTGGTTACCACATGGACTTTGCTTTCTTTACGAGTGATCAGTGCTATTGCTGTGTGCTTCTAAGGGTTCTATCTTCTGTGATGTTTAAACTTTAAACAAGGTAAACAATTCCTGTGAGGTGGGAGGGGGGGGGTAAACAATTGGCGCAATCCTCTCTCCCACAGAAAGGACTGACATACTTCCTGCAGTTGTCATGAAGCTTTTCCTTTTAGACTTCAATAAATCATCGGGCTCACTTGCGTTCTAGGGATATTAAAGGAATATGTCAAGTATGTGGATTGTTTCCTAATATCTGTAATTGTGAGACAGTTTTTTGTGTCTGTTGGCTGGCATATCTGTTGACATTCCTGAAACAAACGAGAGTTATTTAGAATTGGCTTTTCAGGCATAAGTCAAGGACCTTCCAGACACTGCAGGCAGTTACCAGACGGTCTTTGGTTCAGAAGGAGGAGATGAGCGCTTTCGAAGTCCTCCAGACAATTTTCAAGGTCTTCACAATTAACTTTTATGGTGGGAAATTTCACAGGAACTTTGAGACCCATTGAACCTAAATGGTGCTTGTATCTAAAACACTTCCTTCAGTCTTACAAAAAACACTACCTCTTTGTCATCAGGGCTTTAGTTACCATTTCAAACCTGTAATTGTTCCGATACTAACAAACCTTTCAATATTTATGTGGGTATACTTTCGGCAGAGCTGGAAGGCAGCCATTAGATTTTAAATGCGAGGTCGCAACCCTGTCTGGTCGGTCAGGATATCGTTCGAGACAATCCAATGATGTCTTCAGAATTTATTCTGTTCAACGATAGCAAGGGGCAAGACTCATCACCTCATCATCCTGGTTGGTCAGGATGTCATTCGCAACAATTCGATGTTAGATAACCATCAGGGCGTCTTTTTAGATGATCAAAGATTGTCAGAGAGATCATAACGATCTTGACATTCTTCTTCTTGAGGAAGAACACCTGTTCGGTTTTCCCTTTGGGGGATTACTCCGACTGGATTACCTTTCAGGAAATCCCGTAAGGGAAAACTCGGAAACAAGCCATGGTTTTTTCCCAAGAAACACTTAATGTTAACCTTCGCCTCCAGGTATGAGAAATTCCCCTTCCGAGGAAGTGTGTCTACACAACCCTTGAGTACGCTCACAATCATGAGTTGCACTCAGTCGCGACCACGATTACGATGCTAATCTCTATTCGACCTTTGAGGACACTCACGATCACGAGTGAGGCGCTCTTGCTCATGAGCCTGAGTTACACAATCACGAGCTAGTCACAAGTGAGACGCTCACAATCCTGAGTTAAACGCTGAAGCACTATGCTCGTAATTACGATCAAGAGGATCTGGTGGTCACGATCAGGAGTTACAAGCCCGTATCCCGGCTAGGCGCTCTCGATCACTAGCTAGACAATTGGATTGTGAACTACATCGTTCATGGTCATAAACTAATCGCTCACAATCGTAAGTTTCACGGTCATGAGCGAGACACGTGATCATGATCGCGAGCATCTTATGGTCTAAGATGAGCAAATGAGATGCACGTGGTCACGAGATAAAGCCCATCTCCCGGGTTAGACGCTTGCAATCAAGAACTAAAAGCTCAAGATCAAGAGCCATAAGCTCACAATCATGAGCACAAGCTAGAAACTCACGATAACAGGCACAAGCCAGACAATAAATCACGAGCTAATGCCCATGATTATGAACTACTGTAAATGCTCAGGATCATGAGCTGAGCGCTCACAATACAAGCTACATGTTCACAGTCATGAGGTACATGCTCACGATCACAAGCTAGATGCTTACGATCTTGATCTATACATGCACAAACTCTAGACGCTTACAATCGCGAGCTAATCACTCACGATTGCGGGCTAAACACTCACGATCACGAACTAGATGCTCAATCATAAACTAACGCCCACGCTCTAGTGTGAAATGCTCATGCTCTCATGCAAGATGCTTGCGCTCTTGTGCGAGACACTCGCACTCGTGATCAAGAAGGTCTCCTGCGAGGTACTCATGCTCACGAGCTAGACGCTCTCACTCTTGTGCAAAATTCTCACGCTCATGAATGGTACTCTCACGATCTCATACGAGGCGTTCAAGACTTGAAACGAGGCGCTTATCATCGTAAGCACAGTCGCTAGCAAAGCGATCCCAACCAATTTGGTAGATCTCGGATTTGTCAGCTGCAAATCGCCGTTTTTCAACGGGTAGACGATCCCCGGTTGCATATCAATAACACCATTCACTATTTTTATGTTCAACAGCTAGTCCTTCGTTGTCTTAGGTGGTAGCTCGTCATTTCGCTTGCTTGCCTGACGTTCACTGGTTGTAGACTAGTGATCACTTTAAGCCTGTGCCATTCTGGGCTTCTAATTCAGCAGCCACTTCTTGAGAGGGAGCTGCTCAAGAGAGAGCACTCTCCTAGATATCGTAGATAGTCTCTCCTCGCTCTTGGGCTTACATTACTTAGTTAGACCCTGCAAAGTAGATGGAGTTACATTTTTTTTTTTCCCTTCTGGGAATCTAAGACTACACCCTTCTCAGACGACCAGGATAATATGCTAGCACGAAGCTCAGTGCCCGTCGCTCTTTTGGGTTCTTGTTTGTGCATCACAAACAGGGCTTCTCGGGTTCCCGAAGTCTTCCATTAGTGGGATCAGAGGGGCCAGATTTATGCATTGAACCCGCCACACACTGGAATTCTCCCATTTCATTTACATTTAGTTCATACTACAGGAAGGTGTGAGAGCAAATTGCCTTGGGAACCGGGTTGCTACTTTCTCCCTTGTTGTCCCGTTTATTATGGGGCTGCTCACAAGCTGACTTTGCTTGAATAGGAACTACGCTTGTTAGGCAGTCTCCTGAAGCAAATCGGATCTCGGATGTGGTAGGGACGGCAGGTCCTTTGAATCTGTTCCTCCCCCTCCTGCGGGGGACGCAACCTCTTGAAGTTACTGCCATTTTTACCTCTTAGAGAACAAAATTCAGTGGTGTTTAAGCGACAGCTATAGTAATTTACTGGGGTAATACAGCCTTCTCGGGACGAGTAGCTTCCTTCGGTCCCGGCCTTCCCCCTCAATGACTCAGGACACCCAAACTGCAGATCTTCTCCTGATCCCAAAGACAGGTCTCCTAGTGTGGCATGCGACCAAAAGAGAGACATACCCTATGGGCCTTCCTCAATGTGTGTCCCTCACGGCGAGAATCCAAGTAACATCCAATTTTGTTCTGGGCAGCTTGAATCTCAGGTTCAAGCCCTCCATCTGGGAACCTGCAGCTTTGTAATCAAGGCTGTAACACAGGTAATTAATTACTTGAGGACATAACTCAAGGAGGGTGATTACCTATCCCCAAGGGTACATGACGTTTTGCTGACCCTGATTGGCTTGTAGTGCATTACTCATATTGCCAACTGGTACCCATTGGGTCATATACTCGTCATTGTTTCCTCCTTTTCACACCAGTGATTATATTGAGGCTATACATCAGAAAAACAATGAAAGAGCTTGCTCATTAGGTTTAGCATGCCTTGCTAACCCTAGGAAGGTCAGTGAAGGTTGTAAGGATCTCTTCCGTGGCGGTGACAGGTTTTACAAGTCATGGAATCCCTCCCCACCTTATAGAGGTGACCCAGAGCTCATAACGTTATAGGGCAGAATCCCTTCATAATGTTTTCAAGCGGCTCCTTTGTGACACAAACCATGCTGTGCCATTGGTAGAGTGGAAGCGTGTCTGATTTTCACCTCGCCCTACCTACAAGACGTGACCCACAAATGATCCGATACGGTTTCTCTATCGTTCCTGTGGTGATGACACAAGTGGTTTAAAAATACCTTGGGCTCCATGTTGGACAAGTAGCAGAATGTTGAAGGTATTGGCTACCCTGGGTAAGACTGGGATGAATGAAAGTATGTCTAGCTCTTTTACTTTCATCATCTTCCCCCTCCTTTGGTGAATAGTGCCGTGGGTCCCTCTTTGTTCCTTTGTGTAACCAAGTATAGTTTATTTTTGTATACTTGTACACGTCCCCAATGCCTCCTGGGAGGTAGGCCTCTGGAAATGTCTTTTTATGTGTAGGGTTCTATTTAAACTAGGAACATTCTTACCTAGACGTTCTCGCAACTGCTTTTGTTGCTCAGGCTGCTATCATACTTGCTTGTATTGATAAGCAAGGTGGCAAGGTTTCCCTCGATTACAGTTGAATACTGTACTAGGTAAACCGTGGCCAATGACTAAGCCAGTAGTCGAACCTACCACCCTCCTAAGAGTGAGTCATCCACATTAATAACAATAGCTTTGTTAAAATGGTAACAAATGACAAATTCAGATAGAATTTGTATTTTTCCCTAATACAAACCTGTAGTTATATAAATTGGCACGCCATCGCCTGTCCCTCAGTAAGTCCTGCCTGCAATCAAAAAGCGACGTAGGTCACAGCTACGAGAGTATAAATGGATGGCTGGGGACCTCCCAGCCTACCCACTCAAGTGGTTAGACAGGGTTGCCACCTCACATTTTAAATCTAATGGCTGCTTCCAGCTCTGCCAAAAGTGTATCCAGATAAATAACTACAGATTTGTATAAGTTAAGGAGAAATACAAATTATATCCGAATTTGTCATCTTCGAACTCTACCACTTCCAAGTGTTCTATTCTGGTGCCTATTGAATGAGATTTGCCCCTTGGGTGTTTTGAACAAAAGACTTGGCAATCTCCAATGCTTCAAGTCCTAGAGGATCTGCTTTGACCATGTTCGATCGGTAACCTTAATTTCATGGTTGAGTAGAAGATGGGGGACCAGAGTATGCGGTAAACACATGGAACGATTGTATCGGCAAACATATGTAGGTATCGTAGCTGCTCCTGCACCACCAGGAACTTCTGGCTCTTCCGTGGCAAGGTCTTGTTCATTTTCTAAGTTTTGTATCTATTTTGTGCAGGATTCTTTTCCATTGGCTTAAAGACATAACACCTGCTCATTAGCCTCATCAGTTTTGTAATACAGTATAGTGTCCTCTATTCCCATTTTCTGTTTGATTTGTCTTAACCAGACAAGGCAAAGGGAGACTATTTGTCCCTCCAGTTTCTGCAAGCTGAGATATTGCATGATATGTCTTGCTCAGGAGGTATTTCTACCATCTCTGGTGTAAATGGCAAGTCGGGTATGACAGACCACATTTAGCTCCGCTTAAGGACTTCACATAACCCACAAGTCCTTAAAATTTCCTTGGAATGTGATGAATTCTTTTTACTTGCAAGTGCCCATGCTCCTTTTTGACTGAAATAGTTGAGGGAAGGTTGGCAGTGTGAATGAGAGAAATGTCCTGTTACTTCTGTCCTCTCAACTTTTTGGCAGAGATCATTGTTATAACTAGGGTCATGTAATGTTCTGCCAACTGTTGGTTTTCTAATCCAAACATAGAGTACAGTTGGAATAAGGTTCCTCTAGATCTTGAGCTGGGTTATTCATGAACCAAACTGCCACAGGCCCCCGTACATTCTCTTACAAGGTTATGCGAATAGGAAGCTGATAGTTTTGTATGGTGAGTAGAATGCCAGGCAGTTATTAAAGGAAATTCCCCTTAAGCAAATCCCTTATAAAATATTTTTAAAAATTCATAGGAACAAATGGGAATTTTCAAAACTAAATACAGTAGATTTATATTTGATGTGCCACAAGATTTTCACAATCTCACCGCTAACCAATCCCACATGTCGGGTGGCAGGGCGTTGTCTCGCATTACTCTTCTCATTTAGTTTTTCTAATTTTAATAACCAAAGCAGCTTACATTAAAGAATACCCCTGCTCAAAAGACAATGGAATAGGAGGAAGATTCTCAAACTCATGAACATATCAACTTGTAATCTGCTTTACTGGAAGAGACTCCCATCTTCAGTGTAGATCACAGTTACTATCTAGGCAACTGTCAGTTGCTCACCAAGAGGTTAAGATTATTTTGGGATTTAAGAATAATAACCAACTCCTTAGATCCTAAATTAATCTAATAAGAAGTTACCTTCTGCTAATGGTTTTACTTTTGGCCCTTGAGGCGGACTACCAGCGTTTAAGTCGCATGACTGCCTTATGGAATATGCTCCCACTTTTATTTCCCTGACAAGTGTCACAAGGTTGTTCAACTAGACCAAGGTACTTGTAGAATAGGTGATGGGGAATTGTCAATATCTGACCCCTTTCCCCCATTTGTCATTACAACCACATTTGCATTTGTTTTTATCGTTTCCTGGATAAGAGTGAGTACCAGAACACAAGAGCAAAGACTGCCTAACATCATCTCATAGTATAATAGATAGCTATGTATTATAGACTCTGGTCTGATCTACGTTAAGGAACATCTTTGAGATTATGATATCTTGATATATGGCTATTGACTTGTTTGCAAATCAAAGCCTTGTTACACTGACAAGTGTTTTCATTCTCGGTCAATAGATGGCTTTATAGGGTCATGTCATTCAGAGAGCTTAGCATACATAAGCATTTGCTTTTATACATTAACTTGTTTTCTTTCCTCGCTGTTATTTTTCCCTGTTGGAGCCCTTGGTCTTGTAGCATCCTGCTTTTCCAACTAAGGTTGTAGCTTAGCTAGTAATAATAATACTGTAGTAATAGTCTAGCTTTCTGTCTGCAGATAACTACTTTATGTACAGTAAAATCGAGGGTCGGTCCTAAAGCCTAGCATACTCGAGTAGGATGTGGTTAGCAACAGCAAGCATTCTCAATTAGATGTTTATGTAGGATTGGCGGTAGTTCTTGCAAGTCTTCAGCATTCCTCATTTTCTGCTTTGTGCTGTATAAACAGCCAGTGAATGTGCTTGATTTCCTACTAAGCCTTCTTGAGAAAGTAGGCTTATCCATGAGCAACCATCGGATCATTCTTGGAATCTAACACAATCATATGCTGGAGATGAATAGACTGGCCTGGTTGGTGCTGCTTTGGCCCTCGCCTAGCTTATCCTACAGTCCATTTCTTTTAGCGAGGCAGATTTGTACCGACTCGCAGCGGTGCCCTTTTAGCTCGGAAAAGTTTCCTGATCGCTGATTGGTTAGAATTATCTCGTCCAACCAATCAGCGATCAGGAAACTTTTCCGAGCTAAAAGGGCACCGCTGCGAATTGGTGCAAATCTGCATCGCTAAAAGAAATAGACTATAGTTGCTGCTGTTTCAGTGTGGTGTATAGACTGTTTGCAATTGTGCTTGGCCATTCTACTTTCATCCTCCTGATCGTGTCTGAACAAGCGCTTGACACACGTAGGTCATAAATCGTGAGCAGAATTTAATGATGCACCTCATCGCCCCACTTCAAAAGTGGAAACTTCTTGCCCTGTGGAAGATAACACAGAATCTGACTGACTTGCTCCCTTCAGACACAATGTACACAAGTGGAGGGATCCAAAATTTACCCCTTTTTGATGCTTGTCTGATTGAACACATAAAAAGCATCCAATGATTCTTTGTGGCCAAAATTTTCTTTAGGTCAAGTCTTTTAATGCTTTTATCAAACATGATTACTTTTAGGAAATTGTCTTTTAGTGTGAATACCAGTATATTCATTTCAAATTGGAGTAATAAGTAGTGCTGTCATTGCACCATACACAATTCACTGCAGACTTTAATTAAGGGTCCTTGCAGTTTTCCTACTGTGCTGTGGTTAGGCAAGTCCCACTAGTGCACCTCAATGCTTTACACTAGGCATTACTTGGGTTGTTTTTCATCATTCATTTTACCACTACTTGCGCTTAGTGTATTTTATATCCTTTACCTCCATTTTCTTTATTCCACCTTGTCAAACCTCTTTCAACTTTTATTTCATAGTGTAATTGTAAGGTTTCCCCCACTTGTTCTTTAGCACAGAATGTCCTCACAGGCTTGACCACTGGGCTAGATACCCCCAAATTCATAAATCCAATTTTGTGGCTGAGAGACATGGCAGGAGAGCAAGTACTAATATCTCAAAACGCTGTGTTTTTAGTTGTTAGAAAATTATCTTATGTGATTCCCCTATCCCAACCTTTACTGCCAAAAATGTAATGGCACTCCAAGATGTGCATTTTGCTGACCAAGTGATTGCCATCAAAATGTACAGTACAGTACAGTATAATGTATACAAAAATTCACTTCCTTTATGATGCATATAACTAATTCAAGAATACCATATTACAATGATTGATAATTCATTATAAGAATAAGGTACTTTTGGATTAGGTCAAAGTGCAGATACTATGTGCAAATAATCTAGGCCAGCATAGGTTAGGTTTACCTAAATCCTGATCTCAATACGCCTAGCACACGGAAACATGCACTGATTGAATGCTAACGCCTAGAGTCCTCCCCAAAAAAGAAATGTTTAAGTATGGTTTTAAATGTAACAGCTATGAAGGTTTTATCTGGACCCCTACAGCCTCTAGCAGTCATGTTTTGTTCCAGGCAGGAAAATTTTTCCTTGTTAAAATGTGATGTACAGTACATTACAACTGAATTCAAGATACAGTATTCTAGAGTGGTCGTTTACTGAGGGTCCATTGTACTGTAATTGGAAATATAGGGTAAAAGTTGTGTACTAAGGTTAGTAAAGCATGTGATTGTATAGGAAATGAAGCGAGCCAGTGGCTTCTAGTGAGAGTGGGACCGAGACAGGGATGTGTGATGTTCCCATGGTGGTTCAATTTGTTATTTAATGGATTTGTGAGAGAGGTGAATTCTCGAGTACTTGGTCGAGGATTGAAACTGATAGATAAGAGTGATCATGCATGGGAGGTGAATCAGTTGTTGTTTGCAGATACGGTATTAATTGAAGACTTGGAGAAGCAGGGACGATTAGTGACAGAGTTTTGGAGGATGTGTGGGAGAAGAAAGATGATGTGGGTAAGAGTAAGGTTATGAGATGCACAAGGACGGTGGTGCTAGGTTGAATGGAGAGTTGCTCAAGGAAGTAGATCAGTTTAATTGCTTGAGGTCTGTTGTTGCTGCTAATGGTTGAGTGAAAGCAGATGTACGTCAGATAGTGAATGAAGGATGTACTGTAAAGTGTTAGGGGTAGTAAATTGAGTGATAAAGAATAAAGAGGTAGGTATGAATGTAAAGTGTTGTGCATTAGAAACTAATTGTACCAACTGTGATGCATGGATCGGAGTTGTGGGGAATGAAAATGACAGAGACGAATTGAATGTGTTTGAGATGAAGTGTGAGGAGTATGGCTTATCTCGATTAGATAGGGTTAGGAATGTAGTAGTGAGGGTGAGAACAAGTGTAATAAATTAATTAGCAGCTAGAGTAAATATGAATGTGTTAGGGGGGTTTGGCCATAGTAGTGAGAGTGAGAACAAGTATAAGAAATTAATTAGCAGCTTGAGTAAATATGAATGTGTTTAGACGGTTGGGCATGTAGAAAGAATGGAAAATGGCCGTCTGGTGAAGAAGGTGGTGAATGCAAGAGTTGATGGGCGAAGTACAAGAGGAAAGCTAAGGTTTAGGTTGATGGATGGTGTGAAGAAAGTTCTTTGTGACAGGAGGATAGATGTGAGAGAGGCAAGAAATCGTGCTAGAAACAAGAATGAATGGCGAGCAATTGTTACTCGATATCGGTTAGGCTCTGCTGTTTCCTCTGGTGGCCTTGGTGACCACTGATTTAGCAGTAGTAAGGGATTTGACAAATGAGCTTCTTTGAGATGGATATCAGGGGAGGATGGGCTGTGGCACCCTAGTAGTACCAACCAAACTCTCTTGAATCCTTCGTTAGACTGGGAGGAGCTGAGGGAAAAAAAAACCCTAATCTTTATGTTGGTTACTCTCCAATATTGGGAAGACCTTTGGTAGATTAAAAGAAACTTTAAATCTTTGAAATATTGGGCAAAATATTCCCTCAGAAATACTGTATCACTAGATAAAGCATTAATTTTTTCTAACCATTCATATCTGTATTGTATAAGATATAAGCAATATACCAAATATCCTGGACTATGAGTAAAAGAACCCAGCCTCAAATAATGCTATTAATTATCTAAGCCCCAAACCCAAATATCCCTGTTGGCAGTCAGTATCATCAGTGTATGTAAGCATTACTTGAGGTACTAGTGTCCATTTTTCCCCATTTTATTGTCTGCTACTACACAGTACATCCGTTCTCGTATCCTTCCATCTTGGTGTCCAATCTGCCACTGTGGTTTTTCCCCCTCTTGTGCATGGATGCTGATTGTCTTCCCAGACCTCATTGCGTGCCCTTCAGACCCAAATCCCAACCAAAAACTGTAGAACTACTTTTTAGCCTTCTCTTGGGGCCCCATTTTCACTTCCTTTCTTTTCTCCTCTATGTAATAGAGATGAAGTCAATAAAATTCATTGCAATCCAGTATAACATTTGATGTATATACCACAAAATGCTTTGACGAGTTTTAAATGAAAGGGTTTGCATATATTCTATCTGATTTCCCATCTGTTTTAGATCCTCTGCACCATTTTCCATGATTTTTTGGCTTTTCCAGAAGTATTCATTCAGCCACTCAACTGTAGGGCCCTAGTTCCATAAGTGAATTTTTTGTGAGAGTTTACTTAATGATCTATAGTTTTTTTTAATCCACATTACCTACCTCTTTTATACTTGATGTTTTCTAATTCTTTTTAGCTTTGACTGAATGGTGCAACTGAGGGTTTTTTCCCCAGTGTTGGGCTTTATGGTCCAGATTCTATGATACATCCCTAAAATCTTGCACTGTATTTTAAAATTGGTCAATATCTAAAGCTCGTACTTATTGTATGTCGAGTTGTACTGTACAGTATTAAGTTTTGATTTTAGAGGACAATATCCTTATTTTATTTCAGGTTGGACCCTTGAACTGTGTCGCATTGTAGAAAAGGACTTTTGTCATTAGGGGGCAATAACTATTATCAGTACAGTACCTCTTTTATGAGGGCAACACTGCAAACAGTGTAGTGTTTTCTTGCCAGTGCCATAGCCTCTGTACCATTGCCATCCATAGTGATTTCTGCTTGACGGTACACAAACACTAATGTCAGGCTGCTTATTTTAAAAAACTACAATAGTTTCTTGGATAGGCCTAGTAGAAGGGTTAACGATGCATTGTATTGTATCAATCTGTTGCCTTTTCTTTATCTTCATTATCTGATGATACTCTTTATATACAGTATTGTCATGTCTAGATTATTGAAATAATTTTCTTCATTATATCTTTGTTTATTATTTACTTATGTCATTTTTTTTCTGTACTGGGCTGGGCTTCTTTTGTATTGATATTGTCCTTGGTCTTGTATTCTTTTCCAAGTATTGTTGTAGCCTGTTTTGTAATACAGTACTTTACTGTAGTAATGTTAATCAACAGTACATGTATTGGTAACAGTTTGTTAAATTTTGATAGTGAGTTACAGCTAAACAGATTGCCTTGTTTTGTAAGGTGAGGCCCAAGCGCATCTTTATATATATGTATCATACAATTTGATATTTACTGAATATGTCCGTCAAGTTAACCAAAACAAAAAATGTAATTGGAAAGCTTGATAAAAAATTTTTTGTCTTGTTCTTTAAGAAGGTATGTACCAAGTTCAGTTTTTGCAGGTCACGTCGCTGAATTCAGACTCCTGGAACAATCATGGTATGGTATAGATCTCCTTTTGAAGATCTTTGGTAAGATTTTTATTTCTATTGTAGGCCTCCAGCTGCGAAGCTAATTTTTTATAATGCAATTAAAATTTTCTTAATTCCAAAATTAGTTTGAGAAGGTTATTACATTGCATTACAGCCCAATTCTCACAGATTGTACTGTGCATACTATTTAAGATAAAAATTGAAGTTATTATAAAGACATTTATGCAAATTGATAATCAAGTAGCAATATTAAAAAAGGGATTTTGATGAAGGAAAAATCTATTTCTGGGGAGAGACCTGTGGCGCCCGGTGAAAAGAGTCCTTCTTAAATATCTTTTCTGATAAAACCTTCCAATTATACCAGAGAAAGATAAAAGCATGGAATGCTGAGGTTACAACCCTCGCGCGAGCACCTTTTGGGTGTCGTGTATAAAGCAAAGGCGCGTGAAATCCACTATTCACAGGTTGTCTTCCATTTTTCGTTGAACATTTCAGTCTACATCAGAAAGACAAAGTATGGAGTGCAAATATTTAGGCTTGTAAACTAAGCCATATTAATATTGATTCATTGAATCTTACCTAGTACTCATATGCCTTATTATGGGTTTCTAACAATACCACCCAAGTGCTTTCCCAATCACTGCTAGGTGACTTGCCAATAGCATTAGCATCCCAATCTGGCTTCACTTTTAAGTTTTTGCCTACTAAGGCCATTCATGTTTTGCAGAATAGCACACAGCAAGGTTTTATTCAGTGCGAAATATTTTGGTTTGTATCATCAACTAACTGATTGTAGATACTGTACATCTGTAAAGAGCTTTTTCAATATTAATCTTACCCGGTGATCATGTAGTTGCAGCTCTGCTGCCCGACAGAAAAAACCTACGGGCGGAATACGCCAGCGATCGCTATACAGGTGGGGGTGTACATCAACAGCGCCATCTGTCGAGTAGGTACTCAAGTACTTCTTGTCAACACAGAACCAATTTTCTCTCTGTCGTGCCACCGGCAAGACCTACTTGATACGCTGTTGTTTTCTGGAGTTGATTTTCACGTTATTTGGTGAAGTATTCTCTCTAGTTATTAGCTTTTGCTGTGCAGAAGTTATCCTCAATACTTTCTCACTTTCATTGATTAGATTTTGGATTATTTGTTGACGACTTGGATAGATTTTGGATTTCCCCCCTTTTGACTAATTCAAGATGTCTGACCCTACTCAAGTCCCCAATTACAGGAAGTGTAGCGCTAGGGACTGTTCTAGGCGTCTTCCGAAGGCCTCTATCGATCCGCACACCGTTTGTTCCAATTGTAGGGGTAAAGCCTGTCAATTGGAAGATCGATGTGAGGAATGCGCTGGGCTTTCGGAATTCGATTTTCAAGAATTCCTTAAGTATGCACGTAGGCTAGAGAAGGATAGGATCAGGAGGAGTTCGTCTCGCTCTACTGTATTGATTTTTCCTCTCCCCATGCCCCACAACCTATTCCTTCCCCTGTAGTGGTTACACCCGACCCTCCTACTAGCTCTCATCAACCTTCGATGGCGGATATGATGCGTGCCATTCAGGCTCTTGGTGAGAGAGTTGAGTCATTGGCGAATGACCGCAATCAACTCATGGCTGACGTCAGGGAGTTGAAAGGTAAAAGTGCAGTGGGAAGTGAAGTGAGTGTCAGTGCAGTGAAAAGTGTCAGTGTTACGCATGAGGGTGCGTCTGTTCGTGCCTGTCGTCCTCCCAGTCCGGGACCTCTTGCAAGCTCCCAAGCCCAGGGGAGAAGCAATGTCGTACGACCAAAGGGTTCGACAGGCCTTGATCAGCGGACAGACGTTCCCTCCGTGGTTGAGGACGTATCTTGCCGAGATCGTCCCACCCACAAACAGACGAGTGAGCCCATTCATTCCTCGTCTGCGGAAGAAGTTTCTCGACAAAAACGCTGGACCAAGGTCTCACGACCTCTCAAGCGCAAGGTCCCTTCCGAGCGAGTCCAACGGCCCAGGTGTAGCCACTGGGTCAGTTCGGACTCGCCGCAGTCCTCCGAAGACTGCACACCTCCCAAGAGAGGTAGAGTGGTTCCGCAGCAGGCAATCACTCCGTCTGTTGCCGCACCAGCCGCTGTAGACCCTAAGTGGTCTTTGCTGCAGTCTATGCAGACTCAGCTAGCTTCCTTCATGCAGGAGTATCGTGCTGAGAAGGTTGACGCTGCACCCGTTAGCCTACAACCTGCCACGGTTGTGCGCCCAGCTGACACTGCGGCTGCCTGCTCCCACACTCCGGCTGTGAGAGCTCCACCACCTATGCGCAGTCGACCCTGCCAGACGCATGTTGACGTTAGCCGACGTGCAGCACCCTCCGTTGACGTGCGTGAGCTACCGCATCAGCAGGAAGGTGGAGTCAAGCTGCCGTGTTTTGACGCGGTGCGTCAGTCTCCGCAACCCACGGTGGTCCCCACCACGCACCACCACTCCGCTTTGGTTGTTGCCAGCTCTCAGACTGACCAACAGCGGCATGATGTTGGATCCAGTGCAGCTACGCATGCACCCGTGCTGCCGGATTCAGCCGTTCAGCTTTTATCTCCTCCTTTGCCGCTTCCTCCTCAGCATTCGGATGAAGGAATCTCTGATGACGACGAAGCTGCGCATTTGGACGACCAACACTCCGACATAGATGAACCCAAGACTACGCCTCCCTCCTTAGACTTTAGGAAAGTCCTTGCCCTGTTTAAGGAGTTGTATCCGGACCAGTTTGTGTCTGCAGCTCCACGCTCACCTCCCTCTGAGTTCGCTTTAGGCATGCAGTCAGCAGCTCCTGCCTTTACGAAGCTCGTACTCGCTCGCTCGTCCAAGAGAGCTTTAAGGGTACTGGGAGAGTGGTTGCAGGCCAAGAAGCAACTTGGGAAGACATCCTTCATGTTTCCCCCGGCCAAGCTTGCTTCCAGATCTAGCGTCTGGTATGCCACGGGAGAGGTTCTCGGCTTGGGAGTTCCTGCCTCTGCCCAGGGCGACTTCTCAAGTCTGGTAGACTCTCCCCGCAGACTGGCTATGAGACGCTCCAAGATTTGCTGGACTTCTTCGGACATGGACCATCTTTTGAAGGGAGTTTTCCGTGCGTTCGAGATCTTTAACTTCCTGGACTGGTGTTTGGGAGCGTTGAGCAGGAAGACCTCCCCTTCGGATAAGGAATCTGCCATGCTCATCATGTCCTGCATGGACAAAGCCATACGGGATGGGTCTGGCGAGCTTGCGGCTTCTTTCGTGTCTGGAGTTATCAAGAAGCGGGATCACCTTTGCTACTTCTTGTCGGCGGGAGTCACCCCATGTCAGAAGTCAGAACTGATGTTTGCTCCGCTATCGAAGTGTCTCTTTCCTGAAGAGTTGATCAAGGGGATTGCCGCCTCGTTGATCCAGAAAGACACTCATGACCTGGTGGCGTCATCCGCACGTAAAGTCACAGCTTTACCTTCCGTGCCTAGACCTAGGATGGACACACCAGCGTCTAGGTTCATTCCGCCCTTTCGTGGCAGAACCTCCGGCAGAGGAGGTACTCGTGCCGTTAGTCAACGTGGCAACAAGAAGAAGGGTTCCAAGTCCTCAAAAGGCAGAGTCTGACTGCCACCTTCTTCAGACAGCAGTGGGAGCCAGGCTCAAGAACTACTGGCAGGCCTGGGAGAACAGGGGTGCAGATGCACAGTCTGTGAAGTTACTCAGAGAGGGGTACAGGATTCCATTCTTGCGCAAGCCCCCTCTAGCAACAACTCCCATCGACCTCTCTCCCAGGTACAGAGAGGAGGACAAGAGGCTAGCTTTACAGCAAGAGGTGTCTCTCTTGCTACAAAAGGGAGCGGTAGTCATAGTCCGGGACCATCAATCCCCGGGGTTCTACAACCGTCTCTTCTTAGTGGCGAAGAAGACAGGAGGGTGGAGACCGGTGCTAGACGTCAGTACTCTAAATGTCTTTGTCACCAAGCAGACGTTCACCATGGAGACGACGAAGTCGGTTCTAGCATCGGTCAGGAAGGAAGACTGGATGGTCTCGTTAGACCTAAAGGACGCGTACTTTCACGTCCCCATCCACCCAGATTCCCAACCTTTTCTAAGGTTCGTTTTTGGGAAGGTGGTATACCAGTTCCAAGCCCTGTGCTTTGGCCTAAGCACGGCACCTCTAGTGTTTACCAAACTGATGAGGAATATTGCCAAATTCCTGCATTTAGCAGACATCAGAGCCTCCCTCTATTTGGACGACTGGCTTTTAAGAGCTGCGTCAAGTCGTCGCTGTCTGGAGAATCTAAAATGGACTCTGGATCTGACCAAGGAATTGGGTCTCCTGGTCAATATGGAAAAGTCCCAACTCGTCCCATCCCAAACTATAGTATATCTAGGTATGGAGATTCAGAGTCAAGCTTTTCGGGCTTTTCCGTCGGCCCCCAGAATCAGTCAAGCCCAAGAATGCATCCAGAGCATGCTGAAGAAGAACCGATGTTCAGTCAGACAGTGGATGAGTCTGATAGGGACGCTTTCATCGCTGGACCAGTTCATCGCGTTAGGGAGACTCCACCTCCGACCCCTTCAGTATCACCTAGCTGCTCACTGGAGAAAGGACATGACGCTAGAAGCGGTCTCAGTTCCTATCTCCGAGAAGATGAAGTCTGCACTGACTTGGTGGAAGAACAACATTCTGCTCAGGGAAGGTCTACCACTGGCTGTTCAGACCCCCGACCACCTTCTCTTCTCGGACGCATCGGACACGGGCTGGGGTGCGACACTGGACGGTCGGGAATGCTCGGGCACGTGGAATTCGGATCAAAGAGCACTGCACATCAACTGCAAGGAGCTACTGGCAGTTCATCTGGCCTTGAGAAGCTTCAAGTCCCTCCTTCTAGGCAAGGTGGTGGAAGTGAACTCCGACAACACCACAGCCTTGGCGTACATCTCCAAGCAAGGAGGGACTCATTCGATGACGTTGTTCGAGATCGCAAGGGACCTCCTCACCTGGTCAAGAGGTCGAAACATATCTCTAGTAACGAGGTTCATTCAAGGCGACATGAATGTCATGGCAGACCGCCTCAGCCGGAAGGGTCAGATCATCCCAACAGAATGGACCCTTCACAAGAATGTTTGCAACAGACTATGGGCCTTGTGGGGTCAGCCCACCATAGATCTGTTCGCTACCTCGATGACCAAGAGGCTCCCAAATTATTGCTCACCGATTCCGGACCCAGCAGCAGTTCACATAGATGCCTTTCTTCTGGATTGGTCCCATCTAGACCTTTATGCGTTCCCCCCGTTCAAGATTGTCAACAAGGTACTGCAGAAGTTCGCCTCTCACGAAGGGACAAGGTTGACGTTGGTTGCTCCCCTCTGGCCCGCGAGAGAATGGTTCACCGAGGTACTGCAATGGCTAGTAGACGTTCCCAGGACTCTTCCTCTAAGAGTGGACCTTCTGCGTCAGCCGCATGTAAAGAAGGTACACCCAAGCCTCCACGCTCTTCGTCTGACTGCCTTCAGACTATCGAAAGACTCTCAAGAGCTAGAGGCTTTTCGAAGGAGGCAGCCAGAGCGATTGCCAGAGCAAGGAGGACATCCACTCTCAAGGTCTACCAGTCAAAATGGGAAGTCTTCCGAAGCTGGTGCAAGGCGAATTCAGTATCCTCAACCAGTACCTCTGTAACTCAGATAGCTGACTTCCTTTTACACCTAAGGAAGGTAAGATCCCTTTCAGCTCCTACGATCAAAGGTTACAGAAGCATGTTGGCAGCAGTCTTCTGCCACAGAGGCTTAGATCTTTCCAACAACAAAGATCTACAGGACCTCCTTAAGTCTTTTGAGACCTCGAAGGAGCGTCGGTTGGCCACACCAGGTTGGAACTTAGACGTGGTTTTAAGGTTCCTGATGTCAGCAAGGTTCGAACCGCTTCAATCAGCCTCTTTTAAAGATCTCACTTTGAAGACTCTTTTCCTCGTCTGCTTAGCAACAGCTAAAAGAGTCAGTGAGATACACGCCTTCAGCAGGAACATAGGATTTACATCTGAAACGGCTACATGTTCCTTACAGCTTGGTTTTTTAGCTAAAAACGAACTCCCTTCTCGTCCTTGGCCCAAATCGTTCGAGATTCCAAGTCTGTCCAGTTTGGTTGGAAATGAACAAGAGAGAGTACTATGCCCAGTAAGAGCTCTTAAGTACTATTTAAGACGTACGAAGCCATTACGAGGACAATCAGAAGCTTTATGGTGCTCTATTAAGAAACCTGCTTTACCGATGTCGAAGAACGCAGTTTCTTATTACATCAGACTTTTGATTAGAGAAGCTCATTCTCATCTGAATGAGGAAGACCATGCTTTGCTGAAGGTAAGGACACATGAAGTTAAAGCTGTCGCAACTTCAGTGGCCTTCAAACAAAACAGATCTCTGCAGAGTGTAATGGATGCAACCTATTGGAGAAGCAAGTCAGTGTTCGCATCATTTTACCTTAAAGATGTCCAGTCTCTTTACGAGAACTGCTACACCCTGGGACCATTCGTAGCAGCGAGTGCAGTAGTAGGTGAGGGCTCAACCACTACATTCCCATAATCCCATAACCTTTTTTAATCTTTCTCTTGAAATGTTTTTATGTTTGTTTTTGGGTTGTACGGAAGGCTAAGAAGCCTTTCGCATCCTGGTTGATTTGGCGGGTGGTCAAATTCTTTTCTTGAGAAGCGCCTAGATTAGAGGTTGTGATGAGGTCCTTTAGTATGGGTTGCAGCCCTTCATACTTCAGCACCTAGGAGTCGCTCAGCATCCTAAGAGGATCGCGAGGCTCAGTAAGGAAGACGTACTTAAAAAGGCAGAGTAATGGTTCAAGTCGACTTCCTTACCAGGTACTTATTAATTTTATGTTTGTTATTTTGAATAACTGCTAAAATGATATACGGAATACTTAGCTTCTAATGTTAACATGTATGCTGGTCTCCACCCACCCCCCTGGGTGTGAATCAGCTACATGATCACCGGGTAAGATTAATATTGAAAAATTTTATTTTCATTTGTAAAATAAATTTTTGAATATACTTACCCGGTGATCATGAATTAAAGGACCCACCCTTCCTCCCCAATAGAGACCCAGTGGACCGAGGAGAAAATTGGTTCTGTGTTGACAAGAAGTACTTGAGTACCTACTCGACAGATGGCGCTGTTGATGTACACCCCCACCTGTATAGCGATCGCTGGCGTATTCCGCCCGTAGGTTTTTTCTGTCGGGCAGCAGAGCTGCAGCTACATGATCACCGGGTAAGTATATTCAAAAATTTATTTTACTAATGAAAATAACATTTTAATCCACTGATTCTACCATTACAAGTATAGAGTACTGTGCCAGCTGTAAACTTCAAGACCATCTGTCTCTGCACTAGTTTTCTGGGCTGTGCAAGCAGGTATACATCTATTGAGCAGTAATTTACCTCTTCACATGTGTCTGTCCAACTTCGTATTATGTTCTTCATTTCGCTTCGGTCTATGTACTCCCAGACAGCAGTTACTCCATCTACCATCCTTTCCAAACCCTATTCGTGTTGACTTTGTAAGGGTCCCTTAATGAGGTTCTTGGGTTACAACTACAACATTTTGTGAATACAACGTATCTCCCATAAAGGAATTTTATTACAGTATTGTTTTGTTAGTTTCATTTCGTCATTCTATGTGTCCTCTTATGTGTTTTTTTTTTGTTCTGTTATGTTTCTGTGTCTTTAAGGGAGTTTTTATGTCCTACATTATGACTTTACTACAGAATTAGCCTAGGTGAGTGACCATGGTGCTTATATATCGTACAGTACTGTATTTAGGTGTATTCCAACTTGCATCAAAACGAGTTACAACTTGTAGGAAAGGACCTACAGTATTTGGCCCTCTTTCCAAGCTCTCAACTGGTTTTGTTTGGGGGTGATTGCAAGACTGATTCTCTGTTGTTACCTCCTTCTATTGCCATAAAGTAATGTTATACCGTTGGCTCTCATGGAGGACCTGCTAGTCAGTTTTGTCCTCTTCTTTTGAGTTGGCTATCCATTGTCTTGTGCGTGCTTTTTTATTGTCTTGCTTAGTCCCTGGTTGTACTGTTTGCTCAGAAAACTTTGATATTCCTCTTATCTGTTTTTGCTAGTATTTTTCATCCTCCTGCTTATGCCAAGGCTACAAACTGATTCATGTCTACAATCACTTTCAATCTGGCTTTGTCTTTAGTGTCTGCTGTTACCATGACCTTATCAATGGACGATAACATTCTAGATTCTTTAAAACTTTTTTCTAGAATCCTTATCCAATTTTCTTGATCTTCTGGAGGCTTTGAAGGGTAAAATATTTGGGGAATAAAACCCCAAGCATGTTGGAAAAATTTGAGAAACTTAAAAGAATATTTTTTCTCTTTAATTTTCCTAAGTATTCAACAATCTATGCTCCTAAATGTAAAGCATGTTTGGTGAAAGTGGCTCAGGTGGAGGAACATCAACAAGGCTTTGTACGAGAGCAAGAGTATTAATTTTTGCTTTCAATCAAGATCATCAGTATTTTCTCAGTGTTTTCATATTCAAATCCTCCAGTTTTAGGTGGCATTCCATACATCCAAAGTTTACAGACCTGCTAGGGATCTGCTTTCTCCACATACCTCTCAGGACTTGATGAGTTAGTGGTGGTCCCACCAATAGGAAGACTTTGCAGTGTGAGAAAAATTGGATTTTTCTTTTTAATTCTAAAAGTCCTGTTGTGATAGACTGAGTTGGTGCTTTAATTGCCTGAACCATCTGCAAGGCACAGGAGGCAATTCATATAGTATATATTAGTAACAAATTATATTGTTTGTAAAAGAATTACATGATACGGCTGGCATTCAATGGTACAAAAGGAATTACGATATGTATGATTGTATTTTAATTTGATGAGTTTATTCCCTTATTTATTTGAGCTTTATATCAACATGATCATATCATCATGTAGAGATGCAGTAACACTGAATATGAAAGTTAGGTCCAATAATTTTATTTAAATATAATAAGAATCCTTTCTTTCAATGCATGTATATTTTTGTAATTAATATACCAGCTGAGAGAGAACTAAATACTTTACTCTTTGATAGATATAAACTAATAAACTCTTCACCAAAGCTAGAAGCAGTTGGTTACGATCATTCTGCGCCGTACTGAATTCCCTCTGAAATTGTATCGGATCCTTCAAGACATTTCCTCTTCCATGAAATAGCCCAAGGGTTATTAGTAATATACAGCTTAGGGTGAAAAGTATGCATATCTTAGTAAATTCAACGTTCTTTAAGGTTGCATTCCTCTTGCCCTTGCACTGAGAAACATTTTTCCAGGTGCTCATGCTCTCTAGGGCTGTTGCTTATTGCTGTCACCGTCTTACTCGTTGCAGAAAGTATTGGAAGAACATATATTGCAGGAAAGAGACCGTATTCATATTTTGAGCTTTTCTCTTATTAATGAAGATATGTTTCTTGGTGCTTCCCATTTTTGTTTCTTTGTTTCTTTTCCTTATATTTTTTTACTCAAAATTCCAGAAACAACAGTTACTTGAGAAGGTGAAGTGATAACACACAAATTGAATTGCAATATATTGGAAATATCCTCTTTATCAAGAAAAAGATAACAAAAATTTCTTCTATCTTAATTACCCAAAGATTTCCTACGTAACTCTTTAGTAGTTTTTTCTCCTAGGTTGTTAAATAATTTTTTAAAAGTATACATAGTCTCTTTATCCAAAGATTCTACTGAAATTTAAGTTAAAAAATAAAAAACAGTAATGTTAAATTAGTTATATAAAGCATTGTATTAGTCATACATGTAAAAATATATATTTTTATGAATGTAGATATGTTTTGTAGGAAAGGGTTCTAATGTCAATTGTAAATTAGTTTGAAGGTTAAATTTCAGGACAGAAAAATATGGTAAGCTCATCATAAAGTTGATGTTTCAATGCAATAAACAGGGTTATATTAGACAGTACAGTATTGGTTAGTGTTCTACATATCAAAGTTTCTAAGAATAGAATGGTCCCTTTTAGCCATTAAAGGTACAACACACTTAATGCTTGCCTCTTAAAATTGATGATGTTTCAGTAAATATAAGCCAAATCCTTTTAAAAACCATTGGAAAACAAAATAGAATACATCATTTAAATAGATAATACTTAAAATATATAAAAGTGATCTATTAGAAGACATAAAATATAAGAGTGCCCTATTAGAAGTTGTTATTGTTTAAATGACTTGATATTAGTAAATGATACATATTTAAAATATAAAAGGGGTCTATAAAAAGTTATTATTATTGCTAAAAAAACTTGGGGAAAATAATACTTATTAAAAAAGTGACCTATTAGAAATGTTTATTGCTTAAATGACTTAAAAGAGTAGACCCTTTGAGAGGAAATCTGGATAAATATGATCTGACGATGGCTGTGGCAATATAGAAATAGACATGAAGTTTGATAGGTCACTGAGTTTGTACATAAGATCAGCATGTGTCTGGTGTCATTGCTGGGTAACTGCAGGGCTAGACGATGATCCTCAAGTTCGTTAGTTGATGGATCTTGTGTCTGCTTGCTTCAGTATCTGGTTCAATAAGGTTTTCCCCCTTCGAGACTTGATTATATGATGTGGCAGTTGTGTTGAGTTTACCAGGTGAGTCATAGTATAAATACTTGTCTCCAGTCTCTTTATCCTCGGAGATCTCCGTATACAGGACAAGATGTTTCATCCTACTTGTTATTTCTTCTTGGTGAGATCACTGCAATAATAAGATTTTTTACAGGTAAATACAGAAAGGTTGATCTTATAGATTGATGTTTATATATATATATATATATATATATATATATATATATATATATATATATATATATAAATATATATATATATATATATATATATATATATATATATATATATATATATATATATATATATGTATGTATGTATGTATAAGGTAAATAAAGACAGGTTGATCATATATATATATATATATATATATATATATATATATATATACATATATATGTATGTATATATATGTATATATATATATATATATATATATATATATATATATATATATATATATATATATATATATATATATGTATATACATATATATACATATATATATATATATATATATATATATATATATATATATATATGTATATACATATATATACATATATATATATATATATATATATATATATATATATATATACAGTATATATATGTATATATATATATATATATATATATATATATATATATATATATATATATATGTACAGTATATATATATATATATATATATATATATATATATATATATATATATATATATATATATATATACAGTATATATATATATATATGTATATATATACAGGTATATATATATATATATATATATATATATATATATATATATATATACAGGTATATATATATATATATATATATATATACAGGTATATATATATATATACCTATATATATATATATGTATATATATATATATATATATATATATATATATATATATATATATGACTCAAATTAATTGATTATATTTTGTTTAGGAAGGAAGACAAGAAAATTTTAATGGAATGTAAGAAAAGCCCCAATCAGGAAATGGAGATCAAAGACTTGTAAGCTGATGTGGGAGAAGGCAAGAGAGTTCAGAAGTAAAGTGGAAAGAGTCAAAGAAGAGAGAAATTCCAGATTTGGCTGATGAGACAAGGGATGTTATGAACATCTTTTTGCTTCATCTATTTAATGACTCGCCTATTCTCATTCTACCATCAACCAGTATTTTCTATTTACTCTAATCCTAAATAGTTATGTGAATTACTACTTTTAACATTCTTCCTTCATCCTTGTAGATATTCTTTCCCTCTGTTATCCCTACATTAAGGGGTCTGTTGCCCATCAGGCATAATTTTTATCAGCCACAGTTATTGGCGGTGGTCCTAACCTGTTGACTAAATAGTCCAACTGCAAGGGAGCAGTTTCCAAAGTTAATGGCAGTGGGCCTAGCCTTTTGCTAAAAAGCAAGCCTGCAAGGCAGCAGCTGTCCTTTTAGTCACTTTCTATGACACGCAGGACATACAGTGGTATAATTCTGTGCTTCAACTTTTTCATTTCTATAAATTTGCTCACAATTTTAGGCTGTTTGGAAATTTTTTTGCTCAACTTAGATAGGCGAGTAGGCTGATATTACTTTTTCTAGAGTCCTATGGAAGTGCAGTGTGAAATTCTCTGGTATTAGAGAAGGCTCTTTTGTTTGGTTTGTGGTGGCTTATGTGGTAACGTCCCTGACTAGTGATCTCCAGAGTGGGGTTCAAGTCACGCTCAAATTTCTTAGTTCCTTTGGTCGCTGCAACCTCACCATCCTTGTGAGCTAAGGATAGAATAGTATGTCTGAGTGTACCCTCAAGCAAGAGAACTCTAACCCAAGATGGTGGAAGACCATGATACAGAGGCTATGGCACTAACTAAGACTAGTGAACAATGGTTTGATTTTGGATTGTCCTAGAAGAGCTGCTTACCATAGCTAAAGAGTCTCTTCTACCCTTACAAGAGGAAAGTGGCCACTGAACAATTACAGTGCAATAGTTAACCCCTTGGGTGAAAAAGAATTGTTTGGTAATCTCTGTTGTCACGTGTATGAGGACAGAGGAGAATATGTAAAGAATAAGCCAGATTATTCGGTGTATGTGTAGGCAAAGGGAAAATGAACCGTTACCAAGGAGAAGGATCTAATGTGGTACTGTCTGGGGGGGGGGGGGGGGGTTCAAAGGACCCCATAACTATCTAGCGGTAATATTATATTTGAATGTGTGTATATATGATTATTATGTATAAATATATACAGTATATGATAATTTTATCTGTAACAAATACCCTTTAATGTCGATTTTGCTCTCCCAGGGAATCACAAATCCATAGGGAAATCCCTTGAGAGAGAGAGAGAGAGAGAGAGAGAGAGAGAGACACCAATGTGTTCCAAAATCCAATTTGATATTTCGTTCTTCCCATTTTTAACTATACCAATTCCTCCTTACCCATTACATGTATTGCTTTCTATATGAAATTATTCATCTAAACTTTCTGATATCTTTATTCGGATTTAAATTTAGTTTATGAGTAGACTATAATTAATATCATGGTTAAATAATGTACCAACCAGCCTTGTATCAATATTTACACACTTCACTGGGAATCTACGCCATATTTACACCCTTCCCGGGGAACATACTCCACATTTACACCCTTTTCCGGGAACACGCCACTTTTACACCATTCTCTGAGAATAAACGCCGTATTTACTCCATTCTTTGGGAATCTACGCCATATTTACACCCTTCCCGGGGAACATACTCCACATTTACACCCTTTTATGGGAACACGCCACTTTTACGCCATTCTCTGAGAATATACGCCGTATTTACACCATTCTTTGGGAATATATGCCCTATTTACACCATTCTCTGGGAACATACACCACATTTACACCATTCTCTGGGAACACGCTACATTTACACTATTCTCGGGGAATATACGCCCTATTTACTCCATTCTCTGGGAACATACGCCACATTTACACCATTCTCTGGGAACATACACCACATTTACACCATTCTCTGGAAATATACGCCATATTTACACCCTTCTCTGGGAACATACACCACATTTACACCATTCTCTGGGAACACGCTACATTTACACTATTCTCGGGGAATATACGCCCTATTTACTCCATTCTCTGGGAACATACGCCACATTTACACCATTCTCTGGGAACATACACCACATTTACACCATTCTCTGGAAATATACGCCATATTTACACCCTTCTCTGGGAACATACGCCACATTTACACCATTCTCTGGGAATATATGCCATATTTACACCCTTCTACGGGAACATACGCCACATTTACATCATTCTCTGGGAATATACGTCATATTTACACCATTCTTTGGGAATATACGCCATCTTTACACTATTCTCTGGACCTTACGCCTTCAAAATCAAAGTTCAAACAAATGGAATTTCACCTTACCTCTGCACTCTTAGTGAGAGTTTGTTGAATCGTCTAGATCATTTTAAGAAAAAGGATGCCATTGAAGATGAATAACAGGAACAGAATGTCAAAAAGGTTGGTGATATTTGTTAGGAATTCACTGATGTCATCCTGGAACAAAACAGACAAACAAGGATGATGCACTTGACTGAAAAGAATGTGAATCTAAATAAATAACATAGAATTACCAAAGGATAATAGACTTTAAGGTTTAAAGGCCGCTGATGAATGGCAGGGACAGTGACATTGCCCTGTCGAGGAGGACAATGCCCTAGAGACTGACCATATATACATTATGATCAGCGCCCAAACCCCCTCTCCCCCCAAGCTAGGACCAAGGAGGGCCAGGCAGTGGCTGCTGTTGACTCAGCAGATAGACCTATAGGCTCCTTTACTCACAGGGATGGTAAGGTTGCAGTGACCAAAGAAACTAACGAGTTTGAGCGGGACTCCAACCCCAGTCTGGCATTCACTAGTCAGGGACATTACAACTTCGGCGACCACAACCTTTGTCCATTATCCTTGGAACTACGACAATAAAATTTGGGGTCAATATGAAATCAGGAAGTAAAGATCCAATGGGTGGTTTTTTTTTTTTTTTTTTTTTTTTTTTTTTTTTTTTTTTTTGGACTTCCAAGATAACTGTGGGTATGATCGAGTATGGTTTCTCAAGGGATACTGCCTTGTCAGCAATATTTGCTTATAGTAACTACAATACTAAAAGGAAGACCTTGGGAATTATGTATTTTAATTCTAAATCTTTTTTCTTTTTAATTCTATAAACTCGAAATATGGTTTTATTCTTATAAATGCAAGTTATCCAATGAAATTTTCGTCTCGTGAGATGTAGAAAGGAATGTTGTTTGATTATACTATGTAAGACTTGTAAAGAAAAAAAAAATGATTTTGATTTATTATTATTATTATTATTATTATTATTATTATTATTATTATTATTACTAGCCAAGCTACAACCCTAGTTGGAAAAGCAAGATGCTCTAAGCCCAAGGGCTCCAACAGGGAAAAATAGCCGAGTGAGGAAAGGAAATGAATAAATGATGAGAATAAATTAACAATATATCATTCTAAAAAAAGTAACAACGTTAAAACAGATATGTCCTATATAAACTATTAACAACGTCAAAAACAGATATGACATATATAAACAATAAAAAAAAACTCATGTCAGCCTGGTCAACATAAAAACATTTGCTCCAACTTTGAACTTTTGAAGTTCTACTGATTCAACTACCCGATTAGGGAGATCATTCCACAACTTGGTAACAGCTGGAATAAAACTTCAAGAATACGGTGTCGTATTGAGCCTCGAAAACGTTTCCTGTTATCTGATTGGTTAGAATTATCTTGTCCAACCAATCAGCGATCGGAAACTTTTCCGAGCTAAAAGGACACCCCTGTGAGTCGGTGCAAATCTGCCTCACTAAAAAGAATTGACTATAGTAAACTGGCGAATACAGAACAACAGGTTATTATATCTTCATCTTTAGAACTAAACTTCGATTGACGGTTTGTGTGTGAGGTACAGAGAAATTTATGTAATTTCCGGTGGTAGGACTAATGAAAAGAAAAAAAAAGTTACCTCATGGAATTCATCAGTAATATTGGATTTTGCTTGGTGGCCATACTGTTCCGTGCTTCCCAAGACTGCTAAACGTATTATGCTCATTATTCCCAGAAGTCCAATCATAAAGACGCATACTTTCATATCCGCTTTTACAAATGTAGCCATTATGACCTGCGGTGATGAAAAGTGGGGTTAGAAAAGAAGCTTTAATATACCGTCAAATATATATCATTTTTTTTTTACCAGAACACACACAACGATAATATAAGCTACTTGAATGAAAAATCCTAAAAAATAATGATTTTTTTAAAAATCAGAACACACAAAACGATAATATAATCTACTTGAAAAAAAAAACTTTTAAGATGTTTAATTTATATTTTGCTAAAAATATTCAAAACAACTCAAAGAATCGTTTGGTCTTATAGATCTTTTGTTAGTTATAATCATTGTTATTACTAGCCAAGCTACAACCTTAGTTCGAAAAGCAGAAAGCTACAAGCCCAAGGGCTCCAACAGGGAAAATACCCCAATGAGGAAATTGAATAGCAAATGAACTATATATAAGTAATTAATAAGATATAGAATATATTAAGATCAGTAACAAATTTAGAATATATCAGTCATAAATAAATTATAAAATAGCAATAAGGTCAACCTGTTCAATAAAATAGAATTTACAAAAGAAAAATTAAAAAAGGATAAGTTTGAACTTCTGAAGATCTACGCTAAGATTATGAAGATCACTCCAGCATCTGGTCACACCTGGAATAAAATTTATGGAACACTGTGTAGCATTGTGCCTTAAGATGGAGAAGGCATAGTTACTACCATTATTATCAAAAGCTAAGCTATAGCCCAAGTTGGAAAAGCGAGATGCTATAAACCCAGGGGCTCCAACAGGAAAAAAATTCTCTGATAACACGATGTCTTAGTTCAATAAATAAATATGGATGGAATAAGCTTGTATGTAATAGCAGAATTAAAACTACAGTAGGCTCAGTAGCCTATTGAAAAGATAATTAGACTAGGCATGTATATAGACTTTTAATCTTAGGGATGAGTTTCCGTTGATTATTGACTGATAAGATTGAATAGATGGATTTCACTGTGAAGTAGCACTTGAACACTATGGCAAGTGACAACATAGGCCTACTTGCTAAACTACAACCCTAGTTGGAAAAGCAGAATGCTATAAGCCCAGGGGCTCCGACAGGGAAAATAGCCTAGTGAGGAAAGGAAACGAGTCAGAATAAAATATTTCAAGAATAGTAACATTTAAATAAATATTTCCTATATAAACTATAAAAAACTTTAACTTAACAATAGGAAGAGAAGTAAGATAGAATAGTGTGTCCGAGTGTACCCTCAAACAAGAGAACTCTAACCCAAGGTCAGATAACACATTCTTTTAGGGTAAATTCCTATAATTTTATCAAAACGTTAAATTTTATCGCATATTTTAATCTGATCTGCAATAGAAGTAGTTAGCATTCAATATAGAGGCTAAAGTGTCTAGTGATATACCTAGAAGTTGATTTTTTTTTTCATATTTTTCTTTATTTTCGTTTTTTTTTTTCTTTTTAATCATCTCTGTCTTTTTTTCTGTGTATAGCCGTGCTCATATTGAAATTATGTCTATTTTATACCCTATCCTTTACTCTTGGTTTAGTATTTTTGTTGTGGTTTCATTTGCTTTCCCTAGTATGTCTAAGGCATGTAGTATCCTGCGTTTCCAACTAGGCCTATAGGCTACTACTGCTACAATAGGCCTAATAATAATAATAATAATATTAATAATAAGGATAATAATAATAGACAGAGCATAAATCTAGCTTATATTTCTGTTGTTAATATTGATAGGTTCAAATTGTAGTTAGGAAGAAGGATAGGCCTATAGGCGAACGTACAGAGAGAGACCAAGAAATCGTTTACAAAATGAAATTCCGTATCCTTTCTTATAGCCATTTTACGAGTCATATGAGAAATATAATTATATAATTTCATATAACAATTATTATAGCCATCAGTATAATCCATTCATCTTTGGCGCTCAAGATCTACATCGCCAGAACTTAGGCCTATGTGTCAATGCTACGTAAAGAGCTTTAACGAAATGTATTTTATTGGAATTTTACATATGTTTATTATAATAAGGTAAGCAGATTATAGTATATATATTATAGATTATAGTATATATATTACCTTATATTGGATTTTGATCCAAATGTATTGCAAGACCTGCCACAGTTGCACGTCAACTCCCTTCAATGTCCAACTACTGACTGACCCGTGAGTCGACAGGGTTGCCAGGTTTTCCAAATAAAAAAAGGCCAACGTCTGATCAACTGCAGTTTTAAAAGGCCAACCTAATAGCAGAAACAGGCCGAAAATAGAGCATTTAAGGCTAACCAATTTCAAAAAGGCCAAGTTTAGGTATCTAGCACAAAAAAGGGACAAATTTTGAGTTTTTTGGCCCGAAAAAGGCCAATCTGGCAACTCTTGAGTCGACTCGTGACTGACTGACAGATCATGAGATTATTATTATTATTATTATTATTATTATTATTATTATTATTATTATTATTATTATTATTATTATTATTAATTTGTAAGCGACTCTACTGGATAGATGGAACTCGGGAAAAGTTTTAAATGTATTATTATTATTATTATTATTATTATTATTTCTAGTAGGCTACTACTAGGTAAGCCGCAACCCAAGTTGGAAAAGCAGGATGCTGTAAACCCAAGTGCTTCAACAGGGAAAATAGCCCAGTGAGGAAAGGAAGTATAAGGAAATAAATAAACTACATAAGTAATGAGAAATTAATACAAAATATTTTAAGAACAGTAACAGCATTGAAATAGCTCTTTCATATATAAACTATAAAAAGAGAATTTGTATATAAAGAAAACTAAGCTATTTGTTTTTTTAGTAATAAGTTTATCAGATATAGGTCTATCAGTTTATCAGTAATAAGATTATCAGATATTCAAACAGAATATATCTTTTTATAGTTTATTTATGAAAGATTTATTTTAGTGTTACGGGATTGAAATATGTTATTTTAATTGTCCATTACTTCTCTTGCAGTTTATTTGTTTCATTGATGTTTCCTTTCCTCACTGGGCTACTTTTCCCTGTTGGAACCCTTGGACTTATGACATCCTGCTTTTCCAACTAGGTTTGTGGCTTAGCTAATAATAATAATAATAATAATAATAATAATAATAATACAACCCTAGTTTAAAAAGCAAGATGCTATAAGCCTAAGGACTCCAGCAGGGGAAAATAGTCCAGTGAGGGGAAATAAACTACAAGAGAAGTAAGGAACAATCAAAATAACATATTTTAAGATCAGTAACAACATTAAAATGGATATTTCATAAATGAGCTATAGAAAGAGACTTATATAAGACTGGTGGACATAAGAATATTCGCTGTGAGTTAACTTTAAACTTTTGAAGTTACACGGATTCAACTGCCTGATTTTGAAGATCGTTCCACAACCTGGTCACACCTGGAATAAAACTTCTAGAATACTGTGTAGCATTGAGCCTCATGATAGAGGAGACATGACTATTAGAATTAACCGCATGCCCACTATTACGAACAGGGTGGTACTCTCCAGGAAGATCTAAATGTAAAGGATGGTCAGAATTATGAAAAATTTTATGCAACATGCATGACGACCTAGTGAAATGTTATTCTTCTGGGACAGTAATTTACGACTTTATCGAATATAATACAAAAGTACAAGCATAAAAACATGTAGTATGTGGAGATCTTTAACGTCCAATAAGTAACATTCTATAAAGATCTACACTGCAAGCTATTTTGTTTCCATTGCCAAGATGAACCTGTTTCTATGGTAATAAATGTAGCCTTACGAAATAAAGTTGAAAAGTGTAGTGTCGAGTTTAGTTCATTCAAAGCTGTTTCCCCATTCTTGGGGAAAACATCTATCTCTTTGTGTTATTCACACTTTGTTGACCAAAGTTTTTGATAACTTTATTTGTAGTGGTCATGGATGTGTTGATGATTACCGCTGAAAATGAGGAAGACCTACAGAGAAGAGTTATACTGGCAATTGGGACTTAAGAGAGGGCTGGCATGAGGGTAAATATGGATAATCTAAAATTATGGTGAGCAGTAAGGAAGGTAAGAAGAGGGTAGCCATACATGAAAGTAAAGGCTTGATTATAAAACAGGTGGAGCAATTTAGATACCTGGGTTCTACTATTGTAAGTCAGGATGGATGATGTGAGGCTGAAGTTGAGAATAGGAGAAAAGCATCATGGGAGAAGCGGTGAGAGGTAGAAGTGGCATGGTATGCGAAAAGGCTGATCAAGCTAAAACCCAAGCTCTATAGCACAGTAATAAGACCAGTGTTAATGGATGGATTGGAAACGTGTACTGTAATACAAAAAGAGAAAGCAAAGCTTGTGAGAACAGATTTGATAATGCTGAGGTGGAATATGGAAATATAACTACTTAAAATATTGGAAAATTACGAAACAAGAAGAATGTTTGTTTGTTTTGGGTTTAAATCCAACCCTCCACTGAAGTCGAGTGAACTACTTCTCGGGCGGGTCCATATTAATCATCTAACGAAACATTTTCATTATAACTTATACAATTCTTTGATTGTAGCATCTTCCAAATCATATGATGTGAAAAGTAATGTCTTTAGGTTCTTCTTAAATTCAATTGCTCCCTTTAGGTCCTTCATTTCAGTTGGCAGTTTATTATAATGTCTAGGCGCACAGTAGCTAAAAGCCCTTTCTCCAAATTTACTATTTGTTCTTGGTTCAGATAGCCTATGTTTGTCACTCATGTGTCTTATGTTAACATTTGTTTCTAGTTCTAGTTTGTTCAGGCATTCTTTTAGATATTTTGGTTAATTTTAGTTCAGTATCTTAAACGTTAGTAAGAGTAGCTCGTATTAAATTCTCGCTTTTACCGGCAGCCAGTGTAATTTAATTAGTGCAGGGGTAACTCTTTCCCTATTGTGTAGTCCTTTTATTAATCTAGCGGCTCTGTTTTGTACTCTCTGAATTTTCTTCAGCTGATAATTTGGTAAGCTATAGAACAGTGAGTTGCAGTAATCAATTCTTGAAAATATGTGGTGATTAATGAGTATGGCCATAGATTTTTCATTTAAGTATTTACTAATAAATGCTGTTTCTCATATGATAGTTACAATTTCTTACCATATTATTTATATGTTCATTCATTGTCAGTCTATCATCCATGATTACTCCAAGATTTCTGACAGATTTCTTTAGGTCAATGATTGATTGACCTATTTCAATTCTTTGGAAGCATTCGATTCTTTTTATATCTTTTTCATTTCCAAAAATAATACATTCACTTTTATCTTCGTTGAGCTTGAGCTTTTTTGTTAACATCCAAGCATTATTTCATGTATCTTTCTTTTAGCTTCATCAACTGATTCTATAGGGAAATAGAATTGTGTATCATCAGCGTATATTTTAAATTTAACTCTGTGAGTTTCAAGTATATTTGCCAGTTCAATCGTGTAAATTTCAAACAGGAGAGGACCTAGTACACTGCCTCGAGGCACCCCTTTGGTTAGTTTTCTTGTCTCAGGTTCAAGATCTATTACTACTTTAACTTTGCGGTTTTCAAAATAACTCACAAACCAGTAACATGCTCGATCTACGATGCCCGCAGTTTTAAGGTCTTCCATCAGATATGTATGTTCTACAGCAGGGGTTCTCAACCTTCTTGGCCCATGCACCCCTTTCACCATTTGCAATGATGTCATTCCCCCCCCCCCACTTCCCGTCTTTTCCAAAAGTTGTCTCAAAAATTGCATTGTATATAATATGCAAATATCACTAAAAATCCTTTTATTTTCTTTTTTTCAAACTGAATCATACATTTACATCTTTACATGGATTATTTGTATATGGAATATTACAAATTATATGCAAATTGAAAATATCGATGGATATATAAAACTTAAATGAAAGTAAAATAGTTTTTTAAATTTATAAGAAATACTTAACAGGCCAAACTGAAGCTGATGCAATAATTATTATTCAGAAGATTACATTTCATCGATTGACGAAACCTGTGATTGTTTTTCTTTAGCCAATTCTGGGATACCCGGATGAGTGCTTGAAAGGCTACAACGCAGGTAATTTTCTACCTCTAATCTACTGCGATGCTTCGTTTTAATTTGTAACAGAGTTGAAAAGCCTGACTCACAAAAATATGTCGATACAAACGGAAGCAATACACGGATAGCCATTTCTGCCACTTTTGGGTAGGAATCGCACATCAGAGGCCAAAATTCTGTTATTGATTTCTCATCGAACATATCTCTTACACCCAAATAACTTTTTAACTCCAAAAACTCATCTTAACAATCATCAGGAACTTTTTCAACCGACAGTTTGAATGGATTTCTGACTAAATCCAACTAATCACTAAGTTCGTGAAAATATAGTCTGAATTAATTTTCCAGTGCTGTCAAATGCTAAAAAAGTTATTTTTTTGCAAATGTGGAAGTACCTTGTCTTCACCACAAACATCAAAAATGGATGACAGTTTCTCAAACATGGCTACATTTTCTGCATTTACCCTTTTCTTCTAATTTTCATGCTTGCTCATGAAAGCTTCCAAGGCATCTACGAATTCTATAATGTCTGTATTCCTTCCTTGCATCTGAAGATTCAGTTTATTCAGTTGCTCAATTATATCAACCAAATAGGCAAGACGCATGATCCCTTCCTCATCACACAACCAGGCAGGAAATCCTGTTTTACCTTGCACTTCAAAAAACAATTTGAGCTCATCTCTAAGCTGAAATACTCGCTCAGTTACATTTCCTCTTGAACGCCAACGAACATTTGTGTGAAAAAAAAGCGAATGATGGGTTGCATCCATATCAGTACATAACTGCTTGAAAAGTCGTGAGTTGAGAGCCCCTCTTTTGACGAAATTTACAATTTTAATTGTTTGATCCAAAACCTAATCTAGTGGAGCAGGAAGTGCTTTTGAGGCTAGTGTCTGACGATGGCTCATACAATAAATGCCTTTCACTTTTGGAGCTCGCTTTTTCACACATACTTGGAATTCTGATTTTGTCCCTAACATAGCTGGTGCTCCATCTGTACAACATCCACTGATATTATCCCACGAAAGATTTTCTGATTAAAAAAAAAAAGATGAAACCTTCTCCAAAATATCAGAGGCAAACCTTCTCCAAAATATCAGAGGCCTTGGTAGAACAAAAGAGAACTCCTCTTTAAATGAACCTGAGTGAACATACTTTGCAAACACCATCAACTGGGAACATGATGCCACATCAGTTGATTCATCAAGTTTAATTGAAAATAAGCTAAATGCTGAAGACTTTATCTCCTGCACATCTTGATCCTTGATATTAGCTTCTCAGTTATTTATGGTCCAGGAGTTACCAACCTTGGAGTTGCCAAGTAATTTTCTTGGGACCTACTTAATTCCCTAGCCATCTGTCTCTTCCTCAGTACCTTTTTCAATCCTAGGATTAACTTGGGTGGTCACTTGTATATTACTGTCTAATCCATTTTTCCTGGGCCAGCACATGATATAATCCCAGCCCACGTGACAGGCCAGTTACGCCAAAGCCTATAATTGCTCTCCTCGACCATAAACTTACTTGTCACAATTCACCCCCTGAAAGCCCAAAATTCATCCCTGGGGGTGAATTTCACCCCCATTGAGAACCTCTGTTCTACAGTATCAAATGCTGTACTTAGATCAAGCATCACAAGAATGCAACACTTGCCATTTGTTATAATTTCTGTTATGTCATTTTTAATCGTTAACACTGTTGTTTCTGTGGAGTAATTTTCTCTGTATGCAGATTGATCATCAGGTATGGCATTAGATTTTTTCAGATGTTTCCAGGTTTGTTCGTGTACAGCAGTTTCAATAATTTTCGAAAAATATGACAGATTTGATATTGGCCTATATGAACTTAAATTGTCTGCATGACCTTTTTCTTTATACACAGGCTTGACACATGCAACTTTTTCACAATCAGGGAAAACTGCCTGTGTTAGACTCATATTTACCATGTTTCGGTAGGTCTCTTGTAGTCTGGTGAAATTTTCTGCATCTTTTACATCGTTAATTGGAAATGGGTAATTTCCACAGTAGTTTTTTTTTTTTTTTTTGCTTTCTTTATTATTCTCATATAATCACTCTGACTTAACTCTTTGAATACCCTTAGCTTACTTACACCTGTTGTTGATGTATTCCTTCGTTCTGTTGTGCCGATGTTGTGAAAACTGGAGCAGATTTGATTTATTTTTTCTTCAAAATAATCAATAAAATCATCTGCTAGGCATTTAGGATCATCAGTTATGTCAGGCAGTACTATTTCTGTCTTTAGACCTAATAGTTTCTTTAGGTTCTTATGTATTTTCCGTGGGTCATTTTCATTGCACACTTTTTATAATAGGCCTTTTTTTTAACTAAGATAAGGTAATTGTAGCGATTTCTAGCTGCTTTGTAATATTGCCAGTTTTCATTATTTTTATTTCTTTTCCATTTATCCTCCATTTTTCTTTTTCTCTTCATGTAATTCATTATCAAACCAGTCCGATTTTTCTTTAATTGTGATTATTTTTGTTATTTCCGGGCACCTATTATTATAATTAGTTGCAAGTATAGTTTTACTTCTATCAGTAATGCAGTTTATACAGGATTGTCTCTCTACGAGGGTGTGATTCTCTTCACAGTTACAGACTGGTGTTATCCCTTTTATATCCTCTAGGCTTTGTTCAATGAACTCTTTTGCATCAAAGTTAGTCTTAATTCTGTATGTGATTTCCTTCTGTATTGCATTATTTTTTCTAACATCTATTTCAAAACACATTAAAGAATGTACCAAATTATTCGGTGTATGTGTAGGCAAAGGAAAAATGAGCCATAACCAGAGAGAGAGGAAGCTAATGTAGTACTATCAAGCTATTATTATTATTATTATTATTATTATTATTATTATTATTATTATTACTGTTTCGGTTATTATTTATGTTGATATGGTTGTTATTATTATTGTTGTTGTTGTTGTTATTAGCTAAGCTACAACCACAGTTGGGAAAGCTGGATGCTATAAGAACCAAGGGCTCCAACAGGGAAAAATAGCCTAGTGAGGAAAGGAACAAACTATAAGAGAAGTAATGAACAATTAGGATGAAATATTTTAAGAATAGCAACAACATTAAACAGATCTTTCATATATAAACTATAAAAAAAGAATTATTTCAACCAGTTCAGCACAACATAAAAACATTTGTTATTATTATTGATTATTATTAATATTGTTATTATTATTATTATTATTATTATTTTTATTATTATTATTATTATTATTATTATTATTATTATTATTATTATCATTATTATTAAACATTTGCTGCAAGTTTGAATTTTTGAAGTTCTACCGATTCAACTACTTGATTAGGAAGATCATTCCACAACTTGGTTACAGCTGGAACGAGAGGAGCACTCAATAGAGCGCAAACCTCCGCCACGGCAGCTTATTTCTCGACCTTTTTCTCGACCTTGACCTTTGACCTTAACATATATCAAATTGGCGTGGATTTTCACACACTCAAATATGAACCAAGTTTGAAGTGTCCGTGACAACGATGTCTAAACTTGTGGCTGATTACGTGAATTGGACATATTGCTTGACCGTGACCTTGTCCTTTGACCTTGACCTTCCAAAATTTAATCCTTTCCGACTTTTTACATTACTCTACGATTAAAATTGTGGCCAGGAAGCTGTTCACAAAAAGACACACACAGACAGGGGCGAAAACATAACCTCCTTCCAACTTGGTTGGTAAAGGTAATAAAACTTCTGGAGAAGGAATATTTATTAGAATTACGTTGATAATATTGCATATAGTATTATGTTAATTGTTTATTTATGAAGATCCTGAGAGAGAGAGAGAGAGAGAGAGAGAGAGAGAGAGAGAGAGAGAGAGAGAGAGAGAGAGAGAGAGAGAGAGAGAGAGAGAGAGAGAGAGATTAATATGAACTTTAGATTCATTTTATGTATGAGGTTCTACAAAAATTATAATTGGATATTTTAAAAATATATTCTATATAAAACTAAAAATTAGAAATTTAAACTATTACAAATTTAAATAATCCTTAGATTAAGAAGAGGATAATTGTTGATTATTTACTTTTATATATATATATATATATATATATATATATATATATATATATATATATATATATATATATATATATATATATATATATATATATGTGTGTGTGTGTGTGAGTGTATACATACATACATACATACATACATATATATATATATATATATATATATATATATATATATATATATATATATATGTGTGTGTGTATATATGTATATATATGCATACACATTCAGACACATAAGCAGGCACATACACCACCACAGAGATTATCCATATTGCTTTTATCTTGAAGGGAGTGTATGACTAGAATCCCATTGATGGTTAAGTGTTGGCCTTTAAATGGCGATGCTTACAGCTCCATCTATCATGAGCTGGCCTTCGTTCCTCTCCTTCTGAACAATGTGTGTTCCATCAAATCATTCTGTATGAGAGGGTTTCTCGTCATGGATATCAATATAATGTTCGTTCATTGACCCCCGATTTCTGTGGACTTGCGTACATCTTCAGGGTGTCGTGATTCACATATTTCCTCTGGGTAAACCAACATTATATTGATGTCCACGACCAGAAACCCTCTCATACGGAATGATTTGATGGAACACACATTGTTCAGAGGGAGAGGAACTACGGCCATCTCATAATAGATGGAGCTGTAAGCATCGCCATTTGAAGGCGAACACTTAACCATCAATGGGATTCTAATTATACAGTCCCTTCTACCAGAAAGCCATGTGTGTGAATATGTCATGCATATATATATATATATATATATATATATATATATATATATATATATATATATATATATATATATATAAATATATAAAAATTAATCAATTCATACATACCACTACCAAACTGACATACATAAGGGTTTCGCTCTGACCAAAGAGCTCATCAGGTGGGTTTTGCCCACATCCATTATGGCAGGCTTGGTTCCCACGACCCTTTCTTCCTTCCCTCTTTTTTTTTTTTTTTCCTTTTCATCTCAATTCATAATTCATCAGTACTTCATAAATGTATTATGATAATTCATGACTTATATTTGAGTCGGAAGAATAAGGGAAGCAATTTGAAACCTACTTCATTTTTCTGGGCATTGAACTTACGGGTTTTTCCGCCGCGCCAGAGGTTGCCCATCCTACTGAAATAGCTTTTGGCCAACTTCCCTCACTACAGCTAGCCTATTAAGATCAGTCATGACTTGTATTTGAGTTGGATTACTTAGAGAAGCAATTTGAAACCTACTTCAGTTTTCTGGGCATTGAACTTACGGGTTTTTCCGCCGCGCCAGAGGTTGCCCATCCTACTGAAATAGCTTTTGGCCAACTTCCCTCACTACAGCTAGCCTATTAAGATCAGTCATGACTTGTATTTGAGTTGGATTACTTAGAGAAGCAATTTGAAACCTACTTCAGTTTTCTGGGCATTGAACTTACGGGTTTTTCCGCCGCGCCAGAGGTTGCCCATCCTACTGAAATAGCTTTTGGCCAACTTCCCTCACTACAGCTAGCCTATTAAGATCAGTCATGACTTGTATTTGAGTTGGATTACTTAGAGAAGCAATTTGAAACCTACTTCAGTTTTCTGGGCATTGAACTTACGGGTTTTTCCGCCGCGCCAGAGGTTGCCCATCCTACTGAAATAGCTTTTGGCCAACTTCCCTCACTACAGCTAGCCTATTAAGATCAGTCATGACTTGTATTTGAGTTGGATTACTTAGAGAAGCAATTTGAAACCTACTTCAGTTTTCTGGGCATTGAACTTACGGGTTTTTCCGCCGCGCCAGAGGTTGCCCATCCTACTGAAATAGCTTTTGGCCAACTTCCCTCACTACAGCTAGCCTATTAAGATCAGTCATGACTTGTATTTGAGTTGGATTACTTAGAGAAGCAATTTGAAACCTACTTCAGTTTTCTGGGCATTGAACTTACGGGTTTTTCCGCCGCGCCAGAGGTTGCCCATCCTACTGAAATAGCTTTTGGCCAACTTCCCTCACTACAGCTAGCCTATTAAGATCAGTCATGACTTGTATTTGAGTTGGATTACATAGAGAAGCAATTTGAAACCTACTTCAGTTTTCTGGGCATTGAACTTACGGGTTTTTCCGCCGCGCCAGAGGTTGCCCATCCTACTGAAATAGCTTTTGGCCAACTTCCCTCACTACAGCTAGCCTATTAAGTTCAGTCATGACTTGTATTTGAGTTGGATTACTTAGAGAAGCAATATGAAACCTACTTCAGTTTTCTGGGCATTGAACTTACGGGTTTTTCCGCCCCGCCAGAGGTTGCCCCTACTACTGAAATAGCTTTCGGCTAACTTCCCTCACTACAGCTAGCCTATTAAGATCAGTCATGACTTGTATTTGAGTTGGATTACATAGAGAAGCAATTTGAAACCTACTTCAGTTTTCTGGGCATTGAACTTACGGGTTTTTCCGCCGCGCCAGAGGTTGCCCTTCCTACTGAAATAGCTTTCGGCCAACTTCCCTCACTACAGCTAGCCTATTAAGATCAGTCATGACTTGTATTTGAGTTGGATTACGTAGAGAAGCAATTTGAAACCTACTTCAGTTTTCTGGGCATTGAACTTACGGGTTTTTCCGCCGCGCCAGAGGTTGCCCTTCCTACTGAAATAGCTTTCGGCCAACTCCCCTCACTACAGCTAGCCTATTAAGATCAGTCATGACTTGTATTTGAGTTGGATTACTTAGAGAAGCAATTTGAAACCTACTTCAGTTTTCTGGGCATTGAACTTACGGGTTTTTCCGCCGCGCCAGAGGTTGCCCTTCCTACTGAAATAGCTTTCAGCCAACTTCCCTCACTACAGCTAGCCTATTAAGATCAGTCATGACTTGTATTTGAGTTGGCTTACTTAGAGAAGCAATTTGAAACCTACTTCAGTTTTCTGGGCATGAACTTACGGGTTTTTCCGCCGCGCCAGAGGTTGCCCTTCGTACTGAAATAGCTTTCGGCCAACTTCCCTCACTACAGCTAGCCTATTACTAGTCAGTCGTGACTGATGATATTTGAAATTCAGAGGTGAAGCCAAGGGTCATTGTTTTGCCAGGCGGTGAAGCCAAGCATCAAATTTAGGCCTGGCGGTGAAGCCAAGCGTCATTATTGTGCCGGGCGGTAAAGCCAAGCGGGCCAGGCGGTGAAGCCAAGCGCCATTGTAATCCGGGCAGTGAAGCCAAGCGGGCCAGGCAGTGAAGCCAAGCGCCATTGTAAGCCGGGCGGTGAAGCCAAGCGGGCCAGGCAGTGAAGCCAAGCGCCATTGTAAGCCGGGCGGTGAAGCCTAGCGCCATTTTTGGACCGGGCGATGAAGCCAAGCGCCTTTATTGTGCCGGGCGGTAAAGCCAAGCGGGCCAGGCGGTGAAGCCAAGCGCCATTATTGTGCCTGGCGGTAAAGCCAATTGGTCCCGGGGGTGAAGCCAAGCGCCATTGTAGGCCGGGCAGTGAAGCCAAGCGGGCCAGGCAGTGAAGCCAAGCGCCATTGTAAGCCGGGCGGTGAAGCCAAGCGGGCCAGGCAGTGAAGCCAAGCGCCATTGTAAGCCGGGCGGTGAAGCCTAGCGCCATTTTTGGACCGGGCGATGAAGCCAAGCGCCTTTATTGTGCCGGGCGGTAAAGCCAAGCGGGCCAGGCGGTGAAGCCAAGCGCCATTATTGTGCCTGGCGGTAAAGCCAATTGGTCCCGGGGGTGAAGCCAAGCGCCATTGTAGGCCGGGCAGTGAAGCCAAACGGGCCAGGCGGTGAAGCCAAGCGCCATTGTAAGCCGGGCGGTGAAGCCAAGCGCCATTGTTGAACGGTGCGATGAAGCCAAGCGCCATTGTAAGCCGGGCGGTGAAGCCAAGCGCCATTGTAAGCCGGGCGATGAAGCCAAGCGCCATTGTAAGCCGGGCGGTGAAGCCAAGCACCATTGTAAGCCGGGCGGTGAAGCCAAGCAGGCCAGGCGGTGAAGCCAAGCAGGCCAGGCGGTGAAGCCAAGCGCCATTGTAAGCCAGGCGGTGGAGCCAAGCGCCATTGTAAGCCAGGCGGTGAAGCCAAGCGCCATTGTTGGGCCGGGCGATGAAGCCAAGCGCCATTGTAAGCCGGGCGATGAAGCCAAGCGCCATTGTAAGCCGGGCGGTGAAGCCAAGCAACATTGTTGGGCCGGGCGATGAAGCCAAGCGCCATTGTTGGGCCGGGAGGTGAAGCCAAGCGCCATTGTAAGCCGGGCGGTGAAGCCAAGCGCCATTGTAAGCCGGGCGGTGAAGCTAAGCAGTCCAGGCGGTGAAGCCAAGCGCCATTGTAAGCCAGGCGGTGAAGCCAAGCACCATTGTTGGTCCGGGCGATGAAGCCAAGCGCCATTGTAAGCCGGGCGGTGAAGCCAAGCGCCATTGTAAGCCGGGCGGTGAAGCCAAGCGCCATTGTAAGCCGGGCGGTGAAGCAAAGCGGGCCAGGCGGTGAAGCCAAGCGCCATTGTAAGCCGGGCGGTGAAGCCAAGCGAGCCAGGCGGTGAAGCCAAGCGGGCCAGGCGGTGAAGCCAAGCGGGCCAGGCGGTGAAGCCAAGCGGGCCAGGCGGTGAAGCCAAGCGCCATTGTAAGCCGGGCGGTGAAGCCAAGCGGGCCAGGCGGTGAAGCCAAGCGCCATTGTAAGCCGGGCGGTAAAGCCAAGCGGGCCAGGCGGTGAAGCCAAGCGTCATTGTAAGCCGGGCGGTGAAGCCAAGCGCCATTGTTGGGCCGGGCGATGAAGCCAAGCGCCATTGTAAGCCGGGCGGTGAAGCCAAGCGCCATTGTAAGCCGGGCGGTGAAGCCAAGTGGGCCAGGCGGTGAAGCCAAGAGCCATTGTAAGCCGGGCGGTAAAGCCAAGCGGGCCAGGCGGTGAAGCCAAGCGCCGTTGTAAGCCAGGCGGTGAAGCCAACCGGGCCAGGCGGTGAAGCCAAGCAGGCCAGGCGGTGAAGCCAAGCGGGCCAGGCGGTGAAACCAAGCGCCATTGTAAGCCGGGCGGTGAAGCCAAGCGCCATTGTAAGCCAGGCGTTGAAGCCAAGCACCATTGTTGGTCCGGGCGATGAAGCCAAGCGCCATTGTAAGCCGGGCGGTGAAGCCAAGCGCCATTGTAAGCCGGGCGGTGAAGCCAAGCTCCATTGTAAGCCGGGCGGTGAAGCCAAGCAACATTGTTGGGCCGGGCGATGAAGCCAAGCGCCATTGTTGGGCCGGGAGGTGAAGCCAAGCGCCATTGTAAGCCGGGCGGTGAAGCCAAGCGCCATTGTAAGCCGGGCGGTGAAGCTAAGCAGTCCAGGCAGTGAAGCCAAGCGCCATTGTAAGCCAGGCGGTGAAGCCAAGCACCATTGTTGGTCCGGGCGATGAAGCCAAGCGTCATTGTAAGCCGGGCGGTGAAGCCAAGCGCCATTGTAAGCCGGGCGGTGAAGCCAAGCGGGCCAGGCGGTGAAGCCAAGCGCCATTGTAAGCCGGGCGGTGAAGCCAAGCGAGCCAGGTGGTGAAGCCAAGCGGGCCAGGCGGTGAAGCCAAGCGGGCCAGGCGGTGAAGCCAAGCGCCATTGTAAGCTGGGCGGTGAAGCCAAGCGGGCCAGGCGGTGAAGCCAAGCGCCATTGTAAGCCGGGCGGTAAAGCCAAGCGGGCCAGGCGGTGAAGCCAAGCGCCATTGTAAGCCGGGCGGTGAAGCCAAGCGCCATTGTTGGGCCGGGCGATGAAGCCAAGCGCCATTGTAAGCCGGGCGGTGAAGCCAAGCGCCATTGTAAGCCGGGCGGTGAAGCCAAGAGCCATTGTAAGCCGGGCGGTAAAACCAAGCGGGCCAGGCGGTGAAGCCAAGCGCCATTGTAAGCCAGGCGGTGAAGCCAAGCGCCGTTGTAAGCCAGGCGGTGAAGCCAAGCGGGCCAGGCGGTGAAGCCAAGCAGGCCAGGCGGTGAAGCCAAGCGGGCCAGGCGGTGAAGCCAAGCGCCATTGTAAGCCGGGCGGTGAAGCCAAGCGCCATTGTAAGCCAGGCGGTGAAGCCAAGCGGGCCAGGCGGTGAAGCCAAGCGCCATTGTAAGCCGGGCGGTGAAGCCAAGCGGGCCAGGCGGTGAAGCCAAGCCCCATTGTAAGCCGGGCGGTGAAGCCAAGCGCCATTGTAAGCCGGGCGGTGAAGCCAAGCGCCATTGTTGGGCCGGGCGATGAAGCCAAGCGCCATTATAAGCCGGGCGGTGAAGCCGGGCGGTGAAGCCAAGCGGGCCAGGCGGTGAAGCCATGCACCATTGTAAGCCGGGCGGTGAAGCCAAGCGCCATTGTAAGCCGGGCGGTGAAGCCAAGCGCCATTGTTTGCCGGCGGTGAAGCCAAGCGCCATTGTAAGCCGGGCGATGAAGCCAAGCGGGCCAGGCGGTGAAGCCAAGCGCCATTGTTGTGCCGGGGGATGAAGCCAAGCGGGCCAGGCGGTGAAGCCAAGCGCTATTGTTGGGCCGGGCAGTGAAGCCAAGTGGGCCAGGTGGTGAAGCCAAGTGCCATTTTAGGCCAGGCGGTGAAGCCAAGCGTCATTGTGTGGGCCGGTCGGCGAAGCCTAGTGGGCAGTACGGTGAAGCCAAGCATCAATTTTTGGCCGGTTGGTGAAGCCAATCGTCATTTTACCCACTTAAACAAGACACGCTCATTCATCATTCAGAGTTTCTTCACCTGCATAGCCAGTCCTTAAGCCTAAAAAAAAAAGACCTTAAACCTAAAAAGAAAACCTTAAACCTAAAAAAAAAAACTTTAAACCTAAAAAAAAAAACCTTAAACCTAAAAAAAAAAGAAGAAAAAGAAGATACTATTCCTTTCATAAAATTGTGAGGGCATCAACTCGCCAATTGTAAGGACCAAAACTTCACTCTGTTCATCCCAGTTCTTCAACCTTCATCAGCAGCAATTTGATATCAGAACACCTTTCCAGACTGACCTGCTCCGAAGAGGCGCAGCTTCCTTCACTAGCTGATTATCTTGGTCCAACCTTTAAGGACAAGACTGCCTACTAGAAGAAGCCTAGCTCGTTCCCTCTGCAGAGCCGGTCTTCTAGATCATTCCCCCAGAACCACCCGAAGGTTGATATCCGAAAGAATAGATCTAGATATCCGACCATTTGTACACTTGACAAACGGCTTGTACTCGTCCATCAAGGTGCAAAGCATACTAGTCTCAGCGGGGTTTCTTCCCTCAGTAGGCCATTGTCCTCCAGGTTATTCCAAGAATTGTAATTCAAGCTGGATAGTAAGCCTTGTATCCTCCAAGCTGGCCAGTCCTTCCAAGTATCCTCCCTGTAGCTGTCTGTCAGTCAGTCAGTTTAAAGATCCCGGGGGGGGGGGGGATCTCCTTCCTGTGGATGTGATTGGATTTAGCACAATTATTTGAAGATTTGGTCCTGGCAAAACTCGGCTGAATCTCCTTACCCTCACAAAATATACTGAAATTAAACTAATATGGCAAAAATATTCTCATGTTTAAAACTTTTTTTGGTGTTTTCATTTTTTCTTCTTTTTTGGGATTTTTTATTTTTTTATTTTTTTGGGGGGATTTTTTATTTTTTTATTTTTTTTTTGTGTTTTTCATTTTTATCCATTTGCTGATCGAAATATTTAAGTGCCGGTGAGACTCTTCAGAAGCCATTCGATATGATCAGCTGCTAACTGAACCTGCTTAATAGTACCACTGATGGTGATTGAATGACTATATTCGTGCCTTCGTGGCATATCTATTAAGCTGACTCCACTGTGGCGGGTGATTTCCATCAGCGTCCTTCCTTCCACTCCATATATGGCTCTGTGGAACCTCCTGGGCACATGCAAGTCGACAGTCACGTACCTGTTGAGGCCAGAGTCCCTTGTGGTGGTCACTCTAACCTTTTCACCTTGGAAGGTGATGTGACTACTGTCGGATGAGGAGATGGCCCTTTTGGGCTTCTCGGGTTCCAGGTCAAACACGATGAGTTTTCGTGTAGTTTTTTTAATCTTTTCTTCCTTTTTCTTCTCCTCCTCCTCCTTCTCCTCCTTCTCCTTCTCCTCCTTCTCCTTCTCCTCCTCCTCCTTCTCCTCCTCCTCCTTCTCCTCCTTCTCCTTCTCCTCCTTCTCCTCCTCCTCCTTCTCCTCCTCCTCCTTCTCCTCCTTCTCCTCCTCCTCCTCCTCCTTCTCCTCCTTCTCCTCGTCCGTGGACATTTCCTTTTTGAGCTGCTCTTCCTGGCTGTTGTTGGTGCCAACGAGAGCGCCTTTTGAGGCTAGTAGCCAGCCAAGCACCTGACCCACACCAGATGCCCCTACAACTTCCTCCTTCTCAGCCTTACGTCCGTTGGTATCCTGATCCTGTGCCTCGACTACTTTTTCCTCACTTTTATTGTCTCTGTCATCCTTTTGGACATCCTTCTGACCATCCTTAATATCCATTTTTAAACTTGTCCTGTTAAGACTCAGTTTCGTCATAAGAGGTCTGTTTTCTTCTTTCGTCTTATCTCCCTCTTCAAGTTCCTCCTTGAGTGAAGGGAT
>NC_090730.1:167836690-167961690 GCF_036898095.1 Palaemon carinicauda
TTTTACTTGACTAATTTTAATGTGGTCTGTGTCGGCAGTGGCTTAGGCTAGCCTATGATACTTGGTGTTACTCATTTGTGGATGAATGCAGTACCCATAGGGACTAGCTTCGATGGATAGATTTGGGTCGAGTTTAGGGTAGGGCTCGAACTGGAATGGAAGCCAGTATTTTTTTTAAACCTTAGCTAGCTGATCTTCAAGTTGCATTTCTAGATTTTTGGGTGTGAATACTTTTTTTTTTCTCCATAATATATATGAATTCCTGCCTCATCCAAATTTAAGCATGCTTCTTCCTGCTTACCACAATCTAACATGAATTTTTCCTGGCTTCCGTAACCGACACAAATTCTCCTCGGTACAACTTTTCTGCGGTCAAATGCCTATCCTCTCGATTCTTTATCTCTAATGTTCAACCAATAATAAATTTACAGCGAGGTAGTCATTTAATTTAGATGAGGCCTAAGAACTTTAGGCTGATTTAAGCCTATCTTCAAGTTGCATCTCTAGTTTTTTGGGGTGTGAATATTTTTTTTTTTTTTTTATGCATTCTTCCAGAATATACTGAATATGAATGCCTACCTCATCCAGATCCCCTTTAGTTTATTCAGTTTCAAGTATGGCTCGTCTTGCTTACCACAATCTAACAGGAATTTTTCCTGGCCCCAGCAACCAACACCAATTCTCCTCAGTACAAGTTTTCCGCAGTCAAAGGCCTATCCTCCTAATTCTCTATCTCTAATTTTCAACCAATGATGAATTTGCAGTTAGGTTGACATTTGATTTAGATAAGGCCTTTAAACCTTTTGACTTAAAATACTGTTTGCAGGGTCATAAGTATTGTTGATTTTTTATGCTTACCATATTACTATGCATTGATGTACTTTTTACCCTGAAAGTTTTTTTTATTAATATTTTCATCCTCATAGATACTGAATTCTTGTTGATAAATCAGAATGAATTAGTTTTATTATTTTTTTTAATATACCTGGTATTTAAATAGATTTATGGCAAGATATTTTTGCTAGGTTAGAGGCATGCGAAAGAATTGGTTTTGGGGATGTTAAGGATTTGCACTTGGTGTTGTGTTATTTGTGCATGCCTCAGGGATACTTAAAAATACAATGTATAAGGATGCAGTATCCTAGGTTGGGTTAGTGGGAAATCAGAGATTTTGATATTTACTATTGTTGTTGCGTAGGTAGATAGTTACGCAGCAGTGTGTCTCTTTGTGAGAGCCAGCATAGGATGCGCTGATCACAGAGGCAGTTTGGCAGCAGTCTCTCTCTTCGTGAGAGCCAGCATAGGATACGCTGATCACAGAGGCAGTTACGCAGCAGTCTCTCTCCCTTTGTGAGAGCCAGCATATGATACGCGGATCACAGAAGCAGTTACGCAGCCGTCTCTCTCCCTTTGTGAGAGCCAGCATAGGATACGCTGATCACAGAGGCAGTTTGGCAGCAGTCTCTCTCTTCGTGAGAGCCAGCATAGGATGCGCTGATCACAGAGGCAGTTTGGCAGCAGTCTCTCTCTTCGTGAGAGCCAGCATAGGATGCGCTGATCACAGAGGCAGTTTGGCAGCAGTCTCTCTCTTCGTGAGAGCCAGCATAGGATACGCTGATCACAGAGGCAGTTACGCAGCAGTGTCTCTCTTTGTGAGAGCCAGCATAAGGATACGCGGATCACAGAGGCAGTTACGCAGCAGTCTCTCTCCCTTTGTGAGAGCCAGCATATGATACGCGGATCACAGAAGCAGTTACGCAGCCGTCTCTCTCCCTTTGTGAGAGCCAGCATAGGATACGCGGATCACAGAGGCAGTTACGCAGCAGTGTCTCTCTTTGTGAGAGCCAGCATAGGATACGCTGATCACAGAGGCTTACATCCTGTTCTGATGGCCATTATTATTGAAATTATTGATTTTGAAATTCTGGTTTGAATGTAATTTTCTTATTGCCAGTGGTTTATAAAGTTTTGAGCATCACTCTTGACTCGTACTCCCCTAGTAAGATATAAGAGTATTGTTTTCGATTAGTTCGGGCAGCAGGCAATTTAGAATTTCCTATAGGTAGTTGCGTTGCGTTGTTGGGCGGAGGGATTCGCCTTTCCATCGGCACCTCCTTGGTTTTCTTCTTTATTCTAATTCTTTTATTTTCTTCTCTCTTTTTTTCCACATTTGATAGATATATTCTTTTCTTTTCTCTATTCCTTCTTTCTTGAAGAGCACATTTCCTATTATCTTCTTCTTTTCTTCTTCATACGGCTGTTGCAATTCTACTATTTTTCTTCTTTCGACGCTGAGGTCTGGACACTCAAGAATGAAGTGGGCGAGGTCTTCATTAACTGCCCCACATAGTTTGCATCCTACCCTACCTCCCGCTTCATGTCTTTTCCTATCATTTAATTTCAAACAGTTGGCCCTAGCTCTATACATAATAATAGAATTAGGTTTGTTATCATAAAACATTTCTTCTCCTATTTGCCCTTTTTCTTGTTCGTATATTTCTAAACTAGTTTTCTTGAAGATTTTAGGGTGATCTTAATTCTGAATTAAATATTGAAAATGGTATGAACTTATTCCCAGGTCACTTGTAACATAATTTGTGGTAAAATTAGAGTTGTTTGGTATTATTGGTAATGTCTCTACCTGGTGATCGCCAAGCATGGGTTCGAGTCCTGCACAAACTCGTTAATTTCACTAGTGTCTGCACCCATACCATCCTTGTGAACTAAGGATGCTGGGGTTTGGAGAACCTATAGGTCTGCCTGCTGAGTCATCAGCAAATTTCCTGATGAATATATAGTTGATGGTTAGGCTTTGTAGCTGAATTTATATAACATTTATTGTGATTATCCAAGCCTCTTAGATAAGTTTAAGTAAACACCATTGGTGAAGCATTCACTCTGAATTAGAGGCTTAATAAACTTTGAAAGTTTATTCTTCCAGAGGCAATAAGAGAGATTTTTGTAGACGAGTATTTTCCATTGGGTATAGTTGCTGTTTTTAGAGTTTTTCGCAGCGTTATTATTCAAGAAAATTAATGCCGACATAAAATTACAGATTACTAAGGTGATATTTATTAGGACATGTGGACTTGATTCTTGTCTCGCAACCTCAAAAGGATGCTTGTTGACTATTGTAGTGCTGTCTGACTATGGGCCAGTAGAAATATCATAATTGTAGCCATCTTTTTATTTCCAAGAATCTTACCTTTGAAAAGTGAAATGCTATTAATTAAAAAGTTTTAACATCATGAATGGACATGAAAAAAAAAAAATAATCTTAATTTTCCTCTATTACTGCCATGTACAGTACGTATCAGACATTGGAGAATAAGGAGTGCTGATTAAGAACACTAACAAATAACGTAATTCAGATTTATTCTTGTTTTTTCTGGTCTTATTTTGATAAATTTTTCCTTGTACCATGTTCCAATTTTTTACGTTGATTTCTCGCAATACAGTATCCTTACATTTTTTACTATAATTTCAACCATTTCTCTCTGTGCTTGAATTTTAGTAATTTGTTAGCTTCCTATGTATTATGTGATCTCAAAGTTTTTATTTATTTATTGACATTTTGTGCTGTAATTAGAGCAATGGAAAATCATTTTTTCCTAAGCATATACAAACCTTTCATCCTTTAAGCATGTAATGTGTTTTCGACGCGAGCTAGACTGACCATTAAAATCGGTAGCGAGTTACTTAATGACAGAGGTGAGTGAGGGAAAACAGGCCCGACTGTACTAGTCAAAAGTTGTTTCGGCCGCAATGAGCACAGACGTGTAGTACATAATTTTCATTTAATTTTTCTTTCCAAAAGTTATTGCTAGCTGTTGATTGCTGTTGTTGCAAAGTAAGAGATTCATACGTGCAGGAAAAGAGGGTCATCACATCCGATTTTTGTTAAACTGTATGTCGATCCACACTCTCTGTGCTTCTTGGTAGGGGCATGATTGTTCACAATCATCCCTGTGTGCCAAGTGTAGGTTGTGGCTTCCTGTGCAGTGACAGGTGTATGCTTTGTTGGGAGGAAGAGAGCATTGCTTCTTCCTCTCTCATTGAGTGGGTATGCTACTGCTGTTCCATTATGTCCTTGGCTCAGTCACCAGAAAGCATGCATCAGGGTGGCTTTCAAGTTTCTGGTGGCTTGATGGTTTCCCCTTAGTGTTTGCTGCACCCCATCGGAGGTTGGAGGCTCTTCTCCATTTGTGCATACTGCTGACGATAAGTTTGATCTAAGGAAGGCTTGGACCTCTCTATATCGATCAGGAAGGCCCTCAATGACTTGTTTAGGAAATGATGAAGGGTGTGGTTAGTGTGTCCTGTGTCATTAACTCCTGTGATGTCTGCTGGGGTTCTCCCCCTGGGAGTAGTGTGACCCCAGAGCCCAAAAGGACATTTTCCAACCTAACCTAACCTAACCTACTATGCCTCCAAAGGGAAAGAGTTGAAAGCCTTGATTTTGGACCTGTTCTTTCTGCTCCTGCTCCTGTTTATGCTGCTATTATGGCTACCCGGGCTTGTACCATTACTTCTATGTAGGCCCCATTTGCTGAGGGCACTCGTGCTCCCTCTTAAGCTAAGGTATCCGCTCATGCTCCTACTTTTGCTTCTGCTACTATGCTTCTTTGGTCAGCGTGAGATCATATAATGATTTGATACCTATTCTGTCGTCTCGTCTAAAGTCACTCCTGTCACAAACGGCTGAGATATCAGCTACAGTTACTTTTTCATCTACTGAAGTTGCTCTCACTTTTCCTGGCTGGCCTGTCAGCTTTTGCATTCCTTCCTTCAGAAGTAATTCAATACATGAAAAAAGAAATTGTTTATGCTCCTCTTTGACTCTTCAAGAATGAGAAGGTATCCATGTCTCCTTAGATCCATTATTCCATGAAGGTAGCTTTCGGTTTAACTCTGAAACATGATTCATTTTGGGTTTTCTCTAACAGCTGAGCAAGTTTCTGGAAGTATATCCCTAACTTTTGTTTTGCTCTTGTAGTAGACAACCTTTCTTGGTTCTCTAAAATGGCTGTGCAGCCCTAGCTACGATATGAATCAAGCTTAACTAGATCTATTAGGCAGAAATTTGTAAATACTTTGAACAAACTTGATAGCTAATCACTATTGCCATCCCTTTCTCTATCTTTACCTCTAACTATGAAGAGTTGAAGATCTCATTCCTGCACATTGGAAGAGTTTGTGCCTCTGGATCTTTTCTGAAAGCAGAACCTTCTTCCTCACTCTAGTCAAGTTGCTGAAAAATAGCGCGGTAATCACTGGTATCAGACCCTTTTCAATCTTTAAGACAGGTCTTCATCAAGTTCCTTATCCTTTTGTGCTAGTGGCATAAGGAAAGCCATTCACACCTTGTCTTTAAAAGTGCACTCCTTATATACCTGGAATGGAACCAATAAATTAGCACCGTTTATCATTCGCAAACAACAAATAAGAGTGGAAGAAAAGAAGAAATCTCTGTAAAAACCCTAAAGATAATTACAAAGATTTGTACTTAGGGGGTTTTCTAAAACTAAATGGTGGTTACCAAACACCACCCAATAGTAATTAGTCAAAGTGATTGCTAATTAGCATAAAACAAAAACTTTTATGTTAATGAAAAATGTCACAATGCAATGAAAGCTTACAATTATAAGAACAACTTATAATAAAGGAAAATAATACTTCAAATAAAAAAAAATAGCAGAAATACATGTCTGAACAAAATCACAAGGAGGTGAGTATCATTGAAAACCTCAAAATTCTTGTGAATCAGAATAATGTAATTAGGTCAGTGTATCAAAATAGAGGAGCTGAAAATTAACTACCCCAGTAGCCAAGAGTACAAGAAAAAAAAAAAAAAAAATAAGGCTACTATTAGGTAATTGTAACAGTAATGCAAAGCAGATCCCATTAATTAGTGGATATATAGACTGGCAATGAAAATATAGACTAAAGGAGCGTTAGACAACAAAGAATTAGAGGAGGAAAAGGAAGCAGTTGAGAGAAAATACCCAAACAACAATACAGATGGCGGAGAAGATTATCTTCATGAGTTCGTGACAAATCTCATCCATTTTACTCATAAAAACCTCTTGTGGAAAATCTAATTTTCAATATTAAACTTACCCGATAATCATGTAGCTGTCAACTCCGTTGCCCGACAGAATTCTATGGAGGGATACGCCAGCTATCACAATACTAGAAGGGGGTGTACTTACCAGCGCCACCTGTGGCCAGGTACTCAAGTACTTCTTGTTGACACCTCCTCAATTATTCCTCTGTCGTGCTTCCGGCAAGACGTTCTGGGATATGCTTATGATCTTCGAGTTTGTTCACGGCTAATTGGTGAAGTATTCTCTCAGATTTCGGCTGTCGCTTTACTGGAAACCTTCTTATATTAGCTAGATAGCTTTTATATAGTCCTGATATACGGTTAACGATCTTTTGCTTGATTTTGGAAACCCCTTTGGCTAACTCTTTGGATTCAAGATGTCTGACATTTCGCAAGCCCCCTCCCATAGACGATGTAGGTCTTGCAATAGGCGTATTCCGAAGGCCTCGGTAGATCCTCACACCGCTTGTTCTGACTGTAGGGACAGACCCTGTCAGTTAGAAAATCGATGTGAGGAATGCGCCGGACTTTCGGAACTGGAATTTGTCCGTCTTTTAAAATATTCAACTAAGTTAGAGAGAGGTAGAGTTAGGAGGAGTTCTTCTCACTCTTCACTGTTTTCCTCACCTCATGATCCCCTACCTTTTCCTACCCCTGTAGTGGCTACCCCCGAACCTACTGTTTGCCCTCCGCCTGATATGTCTGTTGTTTTGCGTGCTATTCAGGCCTTAGGCGATAAAGTAGAGTCAGTGGTAAGTGACCATAAGTCTCTGATGGCCGAAGTTAAGGAACTTAAGGTCAAGAGTGCAGTGGGTGGAATTAGTGCCAGTGCTGTGACGAGTGCTAGTGTCAGTGCAGTGCCAAGTGCTAGTGTCAGTGCCAGTGTGGTGCGTGAGGATTTTTCTGTGCGAGCCAGTCGTCCTCCCAGTCCGGGACCTCTTGCAAGCTCCCAAGCCCAGGGGAGAAGCAATGTCGAAGGGCATAAGGGTTCGGCAGGCCTTGTTAGGCGCACAGAAGTATCCTCGGTGGTTGCGGGCGTGTCTTCCAAAGACCGTCACTCCCACCTGCAGACGATTGAGCCCGTCTTTTTCTCGTCCGCTGATCATCTGTCAGGGAAGAAACGTTGGTCTCAGGTCTCGAGACCACTTAAACGCAGAGTCCAGTCCGCGAGTGCTCAGCCAGGTTGCAGTCATTGGCTCAGCTCTGACTCGCCGCAGTCATCTGTCGACTGCACTCCGCCCAAGAGGAGTAAGGTTCTGCCACAACAGAGCTCGACTGTTAAGGCTTTACCTCAGCCTACTGTAGTTTCTGCCGACCCTAAGTGGACTCTACTACAGTCCATGCAAGCACAGCTTTCGGACTTGATGCGTGAGTGTCGGGCTGAGAGTGTTGCGCCTCCGCCTACACTCCCTCCGCCTGCGTTCGCTCCGCCTACGCTCGCTCCGCCTGCGTTCGCTCCGCCTACGCTCGCTCCGCCTGCGTTCGCTCCGCCTACGCTCGCTCCGCCTGCGCTTGCTCCGCCTGATCGCAGTACCACCTGCCAGGCGTACGATGTTGAGCCACAGTCTGAGTTTGCTGTTCCCAGTGGTGTTCAGCCTCCGCCTTCTTTAAGGCAACCTTTGCTATGGGATCAGGAGGAGTATACCTCTCTTCCTCCGCCTCCCCTTGCTGCTCCACCAGTGGTGCAACTCTCGGCTGAGGTACAACAACCTCTCCCGTGCATGAGTCAGTCTCCTCAGCTCTCGCTGCAGCGAGCTCAACCATCCACAAGGCAAGCTCCACTACACCTTGGCCTTGCGCCTCAGGAGCCTCAGCTTGCGAGACATTTACCTTGTTCTGCGCAGCCTCAACCTCATCACGCTCCGCTCACACCACAGGAACAGGAACTTGCTACTCCGCTTCCACCAACCGCTCAGCAAGCGCATCCCTTGGGTTCAACCTCTCATGCTAGGAGTCAGCCTCCTCCACCCATGCGCCTTCCTTCTGCTTTGTCTGTTATTCAGCCTTTGCAGTCTGAGCCTCAGGTTCTCCCTCAACAGTTACTTGAAGAGGAAACCTCTAATATTGTTCCTACTCGTTCTGACTCTGCTGTTCAGCATTCTTGTCCAATATCTTCGCTACACTCTGGTGATGAGGCGTCTGATGATGAGGAGGCACACCTGGATCCCTCGTCAGACGTGGATGAATCCAAGCCTTCTCCACAGTCTATTGACTTTCGTAAGGTCTTGGCTCTGCTTAGGGAGGTTTACCCAGACCACTTTGTCTCTGCTATTCCCCGCTCTCCGCCATCTGAGTTTTCGCTGGGCGTACAACAAGCTAAGCCCTCCTATACTAAGCTAGTCCTAGCAAGGTCCTCTAAGAGAGCATTTAGGATCTTAGGGGAGTGGCTGCAGACTAAGCAACACCTTGGCAAAACTTCTTTCATGTTCCCGCCGACTAAGCTCACTTCGAAAGCGAGCGTTTGGTATGCCACAGGAGAAGCACCAGGCTTGGGAGTACCTGCCTCTGCCCAGGCTGACTTCTCAAGTCTGGTAGACTCGCCTCGGAGAACTGCAATGAGGCGTTCTAAGGTTTGCTGGACCTTCTCAGACCTGGATCACTTACTGAAAGGACTGTTTAGAGCATTTGAGATGTTCAACTTTCTTGACTGGTGCCTGGGGGCCCTCAGCAAGAAGACCTCTCCTGCGGACAAGGACTCTGCCATGCTATTAATGTCCTGCATGGATAAGGCCATTAGGGATGGATCTGGTGAGCTTGCGTCGATGTTTGTATCAGGGGTTTTGAAGAAAAGGGAACAGCTGTGTACCTTCCTTTCCTCCAGCATTACACCTTGCCAAAGGTCACAACTCCTTTTTGCTCCGCTCTCGAAGTTCCTCTTCCCCGAAGAGCTGGTTAAGGACTTGTCTGCTGCCCTGATACAAAAGGACACACACGATCTTGTAGCCTCATCGGCTCGTAAGTCTAAGGTTGCTACCTCAGTCCCCAAGACTTATCGCTCCCCAGTGGTTGATACCCCTGCTACGAGGTTCATACCGCCCTTTCGTGGTAGAGCCCCCAGCCGAGGAAGCTCCCGTCCAGACTCTTACAGGAGCAAGTCCAGGAAAGGCTCCAGGACATCTAAAGGAAAAAACTGACTCTCCGCATCTCCAGACAGCAGTAGGAGCCAGACTCAAGATCTTCTGGCGAGCCTGGGAGAAGAGAGGTGCAGACGCCCAGTCTGTCAGTTGGCTGAGGAACGGTTACAGGATTCCATTCTGCCTCAAACCACCTCTGACCACATCGCCCATCAACCTCTCTCCCAACTACAAAGAAGAGGACAAGAGGCTAGCATTGCACCAGGAGGTGTCGCTACTTGTGCAGAAGAAGGCAGTGGTTATAGTCCGGGACCATCAATCCCCGGGCTTCTACAACCGTCTCTTTCTTGTGGCCAAGAAGACAGGGGGTTGGAGACCGGTGCTGGACGTCAGCGCGCTCAACGCGTATGTCACCAAGCAGACGTTCACGATGGAGACGACGAAGTCGGTCTTAGCAGCGGTCAGGCAGGAGGACTGGATGGTCTCGTTGGACTTGAAAGATGCCTACTTTCACGTTCCTATTCATCCAGACTCCCAACCTTTCCTGAGATTCATTTTCGGAAAGGTTGTCTACCAATTCCAAGCCCTGTGTTTTGGCCTAAGCACAGCTCCTATGGTCTTTACTCATCTGATGAGGAATATAGCAAATTCCTACACTTATCGGACATCAGAGCCTCCCTCTACTTAGACGACTGGCTGTTGAGAGCCTCCACGAGTCGTCGCTGTCTGGAGAATCTCAATTGGACTTTAGACTTAATCAGAGAACTGGGTCTATTAGTCAACATAGAAAAGTCTCAACTCATTCCCTCCCAATCCATTGTGTACCTGGGAATGGAGATTCGGAGTCAGGATTTTCGGGCTTTTCCATCGGCCCCCAGGATAAGCCAAGCCCTAGAGTGCATCATGAGCATGCTGAAGAGGAGCAGTTGCTCGGTGAGACAGTGGATGAGTCTCACAGGGACCCTTTCATCACTGGCCCTGTTCGTCGAGCTAGGGAGACTCCACCTCCGCCCTCTTCAATTCCATCTTGCAGCTCATTGGGACAAGGGTTCGACTCTCGAAGCAATCTCTATCCCAATCACCCAAGAGATGAAGACCACTCTCCTGTGGTGGAAGCACAACCTCCTTCTCAGGGAGGGTCTATCGTTGGCTATTCAGACCCCCAATCTTCATCTCTTCTCAGATGCATCAGACTCGGGCTGGGGTGCGACCTTGAACGGACGGGAATGCTCGGGAACGTGGAACGAAGAACAGGGATTACTCCACATCAACTGCAAGGAGCTACTAGCAGTTCATTTAGCCCTGTTGAACTTCAAGTCCCTCCTGCTAGGCAAAGTGGTGGAGGTGAATTCAGACAATACCACAGCCTTGGCTTACATCTCCAAGCAAGGAGGGACCCATTCGAGGAGCCTATACGAGATCGCAAGGGACCTCCTCATTTGGTCAAGAGGTCTAAACCTCACTCTGGTCACGAGGTTCATTCAGGGCGATATGAACGTCTCAGCAGATCGCCTAAGCAGAAGGAATCAGGTCATTCCCACGGAATGGACCCTCCACAAGAGTGTGTGCAACAGACTTTGGACCTTGTGGGGTCAACCTACCATAGATCTGTTTGCCACCTCCATAACCAAGAGACTTCCGCTGTACTGTTCCCCTGTTCCAGACCCTGCAGCAGTTCATGTGGATGCTTTTCTACTGAACTGGTCCCATCTCGACCTGTACGCATTCCCACCGTTCAAGATAATAAACAAAGTTCTGCAGAAATTCATCTCGCACGAAGGGACACGGCTGACGCTGGTTGCTCCCCTTTGGCCTGCAAGAGAATGGTTCACAGAGGTACTTCAATGGCTAGTCGACATCCCCAGGACTCTACCTCTAAGAGTGGACCTTCTACGTCAACCTCACGTAGACAGGTTGCACCCAAACCTCCACGCTCTTCGGCTGACTGCCTTCAGACTGTCGAAAGATTCGCTAGAGCTAGAGGCTTTTCGAAGGAGGCAGCCAGTGCGATTGCCAGAGCGAGAAGGGTTTTCCACTCGTAGAGTCTACCAGTCTAAGTGGGAGGTCTTCCGAAGCTGGTGTAGAGCCAATTCAATATCCTCTACCAATACCTCTGTGACCCAAATAGCTGACTTCCTTCTACATCTTAGGAATGAGAGATCCCTTTCAGCCCCTACGATTAAAGGGTATAGGAGTATGTTGGCTTCAGTTCTCCGCCACAGAGGTTTGGACCTTTCTTCCAACAAGGACCTTCAAGACATTCTTAAGTCTTTTGAGACGTCTAAAGAGCGTCGTCTATCCACTCCAGGCTGGAACCTAGACGTAGTCTTAAGGTTCCTTATGTCACCTAGGTTCGAACCTCTCCAGTCAGCTTCCTTCAAGGACCTTACCCTCAAGACTCTTTTTCTCGTCTGCCTTGCAACAGCTAAGAGAGTCAGTGAGGTTCATGCCTTCAGCAAGAACATTGGTTTCACGACCGAATCTGCAACATGTTCTTTTCAGCTCGGATTCCTAGCAAAGAACGAACTTCCTTCACGTCCTTGGCCTAGATTGTTTGAAATACCTAGCCTCTCCAACATGGTAGGTAACGAACTAGAGAGAGTTCTTTGCCCTGTCAGAGCTCTCAAATTTTATCTTAAGAGGTCTAAACCTCTTCGAGGACAGTCAGAAGCCTTATGGTGTGCCATCAAGAAACCTTCGAGGCCCATGTCCAAGAATGGGGTTTCATATTTTATAAGGCTTCTGATTAGAGAAGCCCACTCTCACTTAAAGGAGGAAGACCTTGCATTGCTGAAGGTAAGGACCCACGAAGTAAGAGCCGTAGCTACTTCGATGGCCTTTAATAAAAACCGTTCTCTGCAGAGCATAATGGATGCAACCTATTGGAGGAGCAAGTCAGTGTTTGCATCATTTTATCTTAAAGATGTCCAGTCTCTTTACGAGAACTGCTACACCCTGGGACCATTCGTAGCAGCGAGTGCAGTAGTAGGTGAGGGCTCAGCCACTACATTCCCTTAATCCCATAACCTTTTTTAACCTTTCTCTTGAATGCTTTTATTGTTGTTTTTATGGTTGTTACGGTAGGCTAAGAAGCCTTCCGCATCCTTTTGATTTGGCGGGTGGTCTATTCATTCTTGAGAAGCGCCTGGGTTAGAGGTTTTGTAGAGGTCCTTTAGTAGGGGTTGCAACCCCATATACTTTGGCACCTTTGGGTTGATTCAGCCTCCAAGAGGAACGCTGCGCTCAGTAAGGAAGACGAACTTAAAAAAGAGGCAGAGTAACGGTTCAATTCGACTTCCTTACCAGGTACTTATTATTTCATTGTTATTTGAGATAACTGTTATATGAAATATGGGATACTTAGCTATCCTTTAATCTTGTACACTGGTTTTCACCCACCCCCCTGGGTGTGAATCAGCTACATGATTATCGGGTAAGTTTAATATTGAAAAATGTTATTTTTATTAGTAAAATAAATTTTTGAATATACTTACCCGATAATCATGATTTAATCGACCCTCCCTTCCTCCCCATAGAGAACCAGTGGACCGAGGAATAATTGAGGAGGTGTCAACAAGAAGTACTTGAGTACCTGGCCACAGGTGGCGCTGGTAAGTACACCCCCTTCTAGTATTGTGATAGCTGGCGTATCCCTCCATAGAATTCTGTCGGGCAACGGAGTTGACAGCTACATGATTATCGGGTAAGTATATTCAAAAATTTATTTTACTAATAAAAATAACATTTTGTAACATTTACTGCCACTATGTCAATATATTGTAAAATTACAATTTAGATAGTTAAGATTAGAATAAGAAAGATGGCAAATTCATCTTGATAAAATTAAATTGTGAAGAGATGATTAATGGTATACTGTACAGTACTGTGAATTCAACAAAAGGCAAATCTGTTAGAATTTCCAAAATTTCCCTTGTTTTAGATATTGCTGTGATATGGGTGGCGTCTTCTCCTTTGCATCTGTTTCTTTGAGATTGAACCAAATTCCTATTCTGTAACTCTGTCCATGTCTCACTTTGAGTGTAAGATGACTCTGCTTCTTTTTCCCAAGTTATGGGATTACCAATTTACTATTTATAGCCCTAAGGTCTAGAGCTGCCTTTTCTCAAATTGCCTTGTGACACCAACAAATCACAGGTTCTCTTGTGGAATAAGTGTATGATGCAGTTACTGTACTGAATTTAATTTAGTGGATGTTTTTGCCAGTTATTAAACTTTGCCCTGTTTTCCATGTTCGAATAATTTTTATTCCTATAATTCTTTAACTGTAAAGAGGCATGTTTTTTTCTTTTTTTTCTTTCTGGATTAGGCCCCACATTTTGAAAATTTAAAGTACCTTAATATTTGGGAAATATGAAGACTACTAATCATTACTGTTTATTTATCCATGTATTTTTCTAATTATAAAAATTTTTTCCAGGGGAGATATAGGGTCGATAACTACTAGCCCACAAAAAGAACTACATTGCAAAACAGACCCACCTCTAACTTCAAATGTGGCTTTGGTATGTTGAGTAGCACTTTATTTGTCATGTTTAATTTTGATTTTTCTTGTGAAATTTATTTTTTACTGAAAACTGTAATTGAGATATGATTAAACTTCAGCATTTATGCGCTTACTGGTTTAATTTTGTAATGATATAGTTTCTGTTTCTGTATTTAAACTGTCAGTCTAGAAGTTCTTTAGCAACACAATACAATTGCTGATAAATTATTCTTCCGTAAGTTATTGACATTCGGAAGGCATTAAAATAAATATTGATTATCAATTTATTCTCATACCAGGAAGGAGATCTACAGTTTCATTCGGAAAAGGGGTTAGGTAATGAGAATGAATCATCACCCCATATGTCTACACATAACCAACCGTTTTTGCATCCACTGAAAGCTTTTCAGGTAAGTGCATGTATTTAGATAAAATTTTTCGTTATTTCGTTATTTGTTATCAGTTATCGTAGTGTCCATGCCTGGTGGTAGCGTCCTTGCCTGGTGATCGCCAGACTGGGGTTCGAGACCCATTCAAACTTGTTAGTTTCTTTGGTCACTGTAACCTCACCATCCTTGTGAGCTAAGGATGGGGGTTTTAGGGGAGCCTATAGTTCTATCTGCCGAATCATCAGCAGCCATTACCTGTCCCTCCTTGGTCCTAGTTCGGATGGAGAGGGGCTTGGGTGCTGATCATATGTATATATGGTCAGTCTCTAGGGCATTGTCCTGCTTGATAGGGCAATTTCACTGTCCCTTGCCGCTGCTGTTCATGAGCGGCCTTTAAACCTTTATAGTTATTTTGAAATTGGTCTTGATCTCAGGTTGTATGAAAGAGAAATTACATTCTTTGCCCTTTAGAATCGTACTCTAGATTCTGGTATGAGACCATTGTCACTGATGGGAAATGTACCTTCCAACAGGTTCTTGTGAAAAGTCAAATAATAATCTAAACTGTATTTGGCATTGAAATCTCTTTGCCAATGCAATTAATGAAATGGATTTAAATACCAACATAATACAAGTAACCAATGAATTTAAAATCCAAAATGGTTCTTATAGGCTATTTCCATGTCTAAATAACTGTGGAATCTGATTAGCACGTAGAATATTAGGTAAATTTTAGCCTTGTCAAGTTCATCTGGAACTTGCATGAATGCGCTGTGCAACTAGGTACTGTACTTGAAGTTTTTACAATATCTGACAAATATATTATTTTACTTTTTGTTCTTTTTAGTAAAAATTAATGACCAAATTGGTTTTTTATGATTTTCACTTTATTTTTTTTACCTTTCTCTTTTGTGTATTTCCTATTTTTTATTTAGAATATTTTAAAGAATGCCAAGAGAATCTGATTGATAAAAAACTGGTCTTGTTTTTGTCTCATTGCTCATTGGAGATTATGCATAAATCAACACCACCAAAGTCATAATACTTCCAAACTCAATTATATATTAATAAATTTGATATCAGGCACTTCAAATGAAAATATTCTAAGCTCAACATCACAGTTTTTATATAAAAAAAAGGTTTTAAGTAATGTAAACAAATTTTACATAAGGAATTTATTATTTTGAAAGAATTTTTATCAAATTTACCAGTATGTCATATATTGAATATTTCAGCTAACTAAAGAACAAAAGGGAAGTGAAGATGTGAAGCTAGAAATATCTCCTGCGGGTTTGGAGAAAGAGGAGCAGGGTAGTTTAAGTGGAGTGAGCGTCGGAAAACATGATGTTGAAGAATCTAGTAGTGCTTGCAGTGGTTCACTTTTGGGAAACTTGGTAAGTTTTTATATTATTGCGTGATATATCTAGACTCGCATTACTATTTCTATCTAATATCATTCTTTGAGCTTGGTAAGGGTTAGTTGTAGTTTATAGTACTATACTGTAAGCCTTTTTTTTGCTCCGGTAATTAGGATACACTAGGAAAACGTAAGCTCTATAAATAGAGCTTTCTTTTAAATATGTAATTGTACAGTACTTATAATAATCGGATGAATTTTTAGAACCTTTCTTATTAGATGATATAAAAGACGATATTTTTTCCTATCCAGAAGGTCCCCAGTTTACAAACATTTGGAGGTCCAAACACAAATTCAACTGTAAATAACAAAGATCAGGAAATTCTCTAATAAAGCAATACAGTACTAAATTATTTAATACAGTAATCAAAATGACATTTGTAATAACCTTGTATCTTTTTCATATGATGGACGACTATTTATTATCTTTTATAGCCAGAAATCGTAGACATGGAATTCAGGTTAGGCCTTTTTAGGCCAAAGTTTAACAAAATTCAAGGAGCCTTTGTAGTTTATGGGGACACGCCGAGAAAAATGGACAACAACTAACCTAAACTTCCCCCCCTAACCTGACCTACAAGCCGTGTCCTTACCTTCCTAATGGCCTAACGGGGGGGCTAACGCCCCCCTGCGACCCCCCAATCACTGTCGCTATCATACAAACCCCACTTACTCAACCTAACCGAACTTAGTAGTTCCCAGGTCACAACCCCCCTTCCTGGGTTGAACTTAAAAAATATAAAATAACTTCATTTTTCAATATTAAACTTACCCGGTGATCATATAGCTGTCAGCTCTGCTGCCCGACAGAAAAACCTAAGGACGAAATACGCCAGCGATCGCTATACAGGTGGGGGTGTACATCAACAGCGCCATCTGTCGAGCAGGTACTCAAGTACTCCATGTCAACACAGAACCAATTTTCTCTCTGTCGTGCCACCGGCAAGACCTACTAAATACGCTGTTGTTTTCTGGATTGATTTTCACGTTATTTGGTGAAGTATTCATTTCTGGTTATTAGCTATCGCTGTGCAGAAGTTATCTTCAATACTTCCTTGCATTCTTTTATTGGATTTAGGATTATTTGTTGACGACTTGGATAGATTTTGAATTCCCCCCTTTGACTAATTCAAGATGTCTGACCCTTCTCAAGTCCCCAAGTACAGGAAGTGTAGCGCTAGGGACTGTTCAAGGCGTCTTCCGAAGGCCTCTATCGATCCGCACACCGTTTGTTCCAATTGTAGGGGTAAAGCCTGTCAATTGGAAGATCGATGTGAGGAATGCGTTGGGCTTTCGGAATTCGATTTTCAAGAATTCCTGAAATATGCACGTAGGCTAGAGAAGGATAGGATCAGGAGGAGTTCGTCTCGCTCTATGGATTTTTCCTCTCCCCATGCCCCACAACCTATTTCTTCCCCTGTAGTGGTTGCACCCGACCCCCCTGCTAGCTCTCATCAACCTTCGATGGCAGATATGATGCGTGCCATCCAGGCTCTAGGTGAGAGAGTCGAGTCATTGGCGAATGAACGCAATCAACTCATGGCTGACGTCAGGGAGTTGAAAGGTAAAAGTGCAGTGGGAAGTGAAGTGAGTGTTAGTGCAGTGAAAAGTGTCAGTGTTACGCATGAGGGTGCGTCTGTTCGTGCCTGTCGTCCTCCCAGTCCGGGACCTCTTGCAAGCTCCCAAGCCCAGGGGAGAAGCAATGTCGTACGACCAAAGGGTTCGACAGGCTTTAATCAGCGGACAGACGTTCCCTCCGTGGTTTCGGACGTATCTTGCCTAGATCGTCCCACCCACAAGAAGACGAGTGAGCCCGTTCATTCCTCGTCTGCGGAAGAGGTTTCACGCCAGAAACGATGGACCAAGGTCTCACGGCCTCTTAAACGCAAGGTCCCTTCCGAGCAAGTCCAACGGCCCAGGTGTAGCCACTGGGTCAGTTCGGACTCGCTGCAGTCCTCCGACGACTGCACACCTCCTAAGAGAGGCAAAGTGGTACCGCAACAGGCAGTAACTCCGTCTGTTGCCGCACCAGCTGTTGTAGACCCTAAGTGGTCTTTGCTGCAGTCTATGCAGACTCAGTTAGCTGCGGTTATGCAGGAGTATCGTGCGGAGAAGGTTGACGCTGCACCCGTTAGCCTACAACCTACCACGGTTGTGCGCCCAGCAGACGCTGAGGCTGCCTGCTCCCTCACTCCAGCTGTGAGAGCTCCTCCACCCATGCGCAGTCGACCCTGCCAGACGCATGCTGACGTTCACAGACGCACGGAACCCTCCGTTGCCGTTCGTGTGCTACCACAACAACAGGAGGGTGGAGTTAAGCTGCCGTGTTTTGACGCGGTGCGTCAGCCTCCGCAACCCTCGGTGGTCTCCGCTATCCGTCCACAGTCGGGAGTAGACGCTTTGCGCACCCACTCAGCTATGGTTGTTGCCAGTTCTCAGACTGACCAACAGTGGCATGACGTTGGGTCCAGTGCAGCTACGCATGCACCCGTGCTGCCGGACTCAGCCGTCCAGCTTTTTCCCACTCCGTTGCCTCTTCCTCCTCAACATTCAGACGATGGACTCTCTGATGATGACGAAGCTGCACATCTTGACGACCAACACTCGGACATCGACGAACCCAAGACCACGCCTCCCTCCTTAGACTTTAGGAAAGTGCTTGCGCTGTTCAAGGATTTATATCCGGATCAGTTTGTGTCTGCAGCACCACGCTCGCCTCCCTCTGAGTTCGCTTTAGGCATGCAGTCAGCAGCACCTGCCTTTACGAAGCTCGTACTCGCTCGCTCGTCCAAGAGAGCTTTAAGGGTACTGGGAGAGTGGTTGCAGTCCAAAAAGCAACTTGGGAAGACATCCTTCATGTTTCCCCCGGTCAAGCTTGCTTCCAGATCTAGCGTCTGGTATGCCACGGGAGAAGTTCTCAGCTTGGGAGTTCCTGCCTCTGCCCAGGGCGACTTCTCAAGTCTGGTAGACTCTCCCCGCAGGCTGGCTATGAGACGCTCCAAGATTTGCTGGACTCCTTCGGATATGGACCATCTTATGAAGGGAGTTTTCCGTGCATTCGAAGTCTTTAACTTCTTGGACTGGTGTTTGGGAGCGTTGAGCAGGAAGACCTCCCCTTCTGATAAGGAAACTTCCATGCTCATTATGTCCTGCATGGACAAAGCCATACGGGATGGTTCTAGTGAGCTTGCGGCTTCTTTCGTGTCCGGGGTCCTCAAGAAGCGGGATCACCTTTGCTCCTTCTTGTCAGCTGGAGTCACCCCATGTCAAAAGTCGGAGCTTATGTTTGCTCCGCTCTCGAAGTGTCTCTTCCCTGAAGAGTTGATCAAGGAGATTGCCGCCTCCTTGATCCAGAAAGACACTCATGACCTGGTGGCGTCATCCGCACGCAAAGCCACCCCTTTGCCCTCCGTGCCTAGACCCAGGATGGACACTCCAGCGTCAAGGTTCATTCCGCCCTTTCGTGGCAGAGCCTCCAGCAGAGGAGGTGCTCTTGCCGGAAGTCAACGTGGGAGCAAGAAGAAGGGCTCCAAGTCCTCTAGAGGCAGAGTCTGACTGCCACCTTCTTCAGACAGCAGTGGGAGCCAGGCTCAAGAACTACTGGCAGGCCTGGGAGAACAGGGGCGCAGACGCACAGTCTGTGAAGTTACTCAGGGAGGGGTACAGGATTCCATTCTTGCGCAAACCCCCTCTAGCAACAACTCCCATCGACCTCTCTCCCAGGTACAGAGAGGAGGACAAGAGACTAGCTTTACAGCAAGAGGTGTCTCTCTTACTACAAAAGGGAGCGGTAGTCATAGTCCGGGACCATCAATCCCCGGGCTTCTACAACCGCCTCTTCTTAGTGGCGAAGAAGACAGGAGGGTGGAGACCGGTGCTAGACGTCAGTGCTCTGAATGTCTTTGTCACAAAGCAGATGTTCACCATGGAGACGACAAAGTCGGTTCTAGCATCGGTCAGGAAGGAAGACTGGATGGTCTCGTTAGACCTAAAGGATGCTTACTTTCACGTCCCCATCCACCCAGATTCCCAACCTTTTCTAAGGTTCGTTTTCGGGAAGGTTGTATACCAGTTCCAAGCCCTGTGCTTTGGCCTAAGCACGGCACCTCTAGTTTTTACCAAACTGATGAGGAATATTGCCAAATTCCTGCATTTAGCAAACATCAGAGCCTCCCTCTATTTGGACGACTGGCTTTTAAGAGCTGCGTCAAGTCGTCGCTGTCTGGAGAATCTACAGTGGACTCTGGATCTGGCCAAGGAATTGGGTCTCCTGGTCAATATGGAAAAGTCCCAACTCGTCCCATCCCAAACTATAGTATACCTAGGAATGGAGATTCAGAGTCAAGCTTTTCGGGCTTTTCCGTCGGCCCCCAGAATCAGTCAAGCCCAAGAATGCATCCAGTCCATGCTGAAGAAGGACCGGTGTTCAGTCAGACAGTGGATGAGTCTGATAGGGACGCTTTCATCACTGGACCAGTTCATCGCGTTAGGGAGACTCCACCTCCGCCCCCTTCAATTTCACTTAGCTGCTCACTGGAGAAAGGACAAGACGCTAGAAGCGGTCTCGGTTCCTATTTCCGAGAAGATGAAGTCTTCACTGACTTGGTGGAAGAACAACATTCTCCTCAGGGAGGGTCTGCCACTGGCTGTTCAGACCCCCGACCACCTTCTCTTCTCGGACGCATCGGACACGGGCTGGGGTGCGACATTGGACGGTCGGGAATGCTCGGGCACATGGAATGCGGATCAAAGAACGTTGCACATCAACTGCAAGGAGCTACTGGCAGTTCATCTGGCCTTGAGAAGCTTCAAGTCCCTCCTTCTAGGCAAGGTGGTGGAGGTGAACTCCGACAACACCACAGCCTTGGCGTACATCTCCAAGCAAGGAGGGACTCATTCAATGACGTTGTACGAGATCGCAAGGGACCTCCTCACCTGGTCAAGAGATCGAAACGTATCCCTAGTAACGAGGTTCATTCAAGGCGACATGAATGTCATGGCAGACCGCCTCAGCCGGAAGGGTCAAATCATCCCAACAGAGTGGATCCTTCACAAGAATGTTTGCAACAGACTATGGGCCTTATGGGGTCAGCCTACCATAGATCTGTTCGCAACCTCGATGACCAAGAGGCTCCCAATTTATTGTTCACCGATTCCGGACCCAGCAGCAGTTCACATAGATGCCTTTCTTCTGGATTGGTCCCATCTAGACCTTTATGCGTTCCCCCCGTTCAAGATTGTCAACAGAGTACTGCAGAAGTTCGCCTCTCACGAAGGGACAAGGTTGACGTTGGTTGCTCCCCTCTGGCCCGCGAGAGAATGGTTCACCGAGGTACTGCAATGGCTAGTAGACGTTCCCAGAACACTTCCTCTAAGAGTGGACCTTCTGCGTCAGCCGCATGTAAAGAAGGTACACCCAAGCCTCCACGCTCTTCGTCTGACTGCCTTCAGACTATCGAAAGACACTCGAGAGCTAGAGGCTTTTCGAAGGAGGCAGCCAGAGCGATTGCTAGAGCAAGGAGGACATCCACTCTCAAAGTCTACCAGTCGAAGTGGGAAGTCTTCCGAAGCTGGTGCAAGTCGAAATCAGTATCCTCAACCAGTACCTCTGTAACTCAGATAGCTGACTTCCTTTTATACCTAAGGAAGGAAAGATCCCTTTCAGCTCCCACGATCAAAGGTTACAGAAGCATGTTGGCAGCAGTCTTCCGTCACAGAGGCTTAGATCTTTCCAACAACAAAGATCTACAGGACCTCCTTAAGTCTTTTGAGACCTCGAAGGAGCGTCGGTTGGCCACACCAGGTTGGAACTTAGACGTGGTACTAAGGTTCCTTATGTCAGCAAGGTTCGAACCACTTCAATCAGCCTCTTTTAAAAATCTCACTTGGAAGACTCTTTTCCTCGTCTGCTTAGCAACAGCTAAAAGAGTCAGTGAGATACACGCCTTCAGCAGGAACATTGGATTTACATCTGAAACGGCTACATGTTCCTTACAGCTTGGTTTTTTAGCCAAAAACGAACTTCCTTCTCGTCCTTGGCCCAAATCGTTCGATATTCCAAGCCTTGCTAATTTGGTTGGAAATGAACAAGAAAGAGTACTATGCCCTGTAAGAGCTCTTAAGTACTATTTGAGGCGTACTAAACCATTACGTGGACAGTCAGAAGCTTTATGGTGCGCCATTAAGAAACCTTCTTTACCTATGTCGAAGAATGCAGTTTCTTATTATATCAGACTTTTGATTCGAGAAGCTCATTCCCATCTGAATGAGGAGGACCATGCTTTGCTGAAGGTAAGGACACATGAAGTTAGAGCTGTCGCAACTTCAGTGGCCTTCAAACAAAACAGATCTCTGCAGAGTGTAATGGATGCAACCTATTGGAGAAGCAAGTCAGTGTTCGCATCATTTTACCTTAAAGATGTCCAGTCTCTTTACGAGAACTGCTACACCCTGGGACCATTCGTAGCAGCGAGTCAGTAGTGGGTGAGGGCTCAACCACTACATTCCCCTAATCCCATAACCTTTTTAATCTTTCTCTTGAAATGTTTTTTATTGTTGTTTTTGGGTTGTCCGGAAGGCTAAGAAGCCTTTCGCATCCTGGTTGATTTGGCGGGTGGTCAAATTCTTTCTTGAGAAGCGCCTAGATTAGAGGTTTTGATGAGGTCCTTTAGTATGGGTTGCAACCCTTCATACTTCAGCTCCTATGAGTCGCTCAGCATCCTATGAGGATCGCGAGGCTCAGTAAGGAAGACGTACTTAAAAAGGCAGAGTAATTGTTCAAGTCGACTTCCTTACCAGGTACTTATTAATTTTATGTTTGTTATTTTGAATAACTGATAAAATGAAATACGAAATACTTAGCTCTTAATGTTAACATATATGCTGGTCTCTACCCACCCCCCTGGGTGTGAATCAGCTATGTGATCACCGGGTAAGTTTAATATTGAAAAATGTTATTTTCATTAGTAAAATAAATTTTTGAATATACTTACCCGGTGATCATAAATTAAAGGACCCACCCTTCCTCCCCAATAGAGACCCAGTGGGCCGAGGAGAAAATTGGTTCTGTGTTGACATGGAGTACTTGAGTACCTGCTCGACAGATGGCGCTGTTGATGTACACCCCCACCTGTATAGCGATCGCTGGCGTATTTCGTCCTTAGGTTTTTCTGTCGGGCAGCAGAGCTGACAGCTATATGATCACCGGGTAAGTATATTCAAAAATTTATTTTACTAATGAAAATAACATATTATGGTATATTGGATCATAGTAAAGCACATCTTCCCCATAAGGAAAAACGATTGGGCTAGTAATAAGAAAGATATCGCCCCGTCCCGATAAACTACATTCACCCCAAATTCAACTTGCAAACAGCTTCTTGGATCCTATTAAGTTCGTAATTGGAGGATCTACTGTAGGTATTTCAATAGATATGTTTTTGATAGCCTCATTGACTTTTTAATATCTTGATTTCTTCACATTTTTGCAGTACAAGCCTTAAATCCAGATGGAAATAAATAAAGGATAATTTTCTTGAACAGCCCTAGGCTAGCAAGAATGAGGATATTACTTGATGTGCTTTAAAGTATGCTGTATTCAAATCACACCACAAATGAAAGACTTCTTGATTATAGTATTTTGTTTTTGTATTAAAGGCTTGTAATGATGAAAGTGTGTGCAAATATATCTGGTGAATTGGCAAGTAGATATGTATGCATAAAGATATATTTAGCAGTAAAAAAGACCAAAGAATAATTCTTTGCTGTTAAATGGAAATGTTGGTTTTAGCAATATACTGTACATGTATCTAAAGTGTTTAAATATAGCTAGTGACATATTAGTAAGGATGTAAAATATTTATTTCAAAATGCATTATATGAAAAAAGTTTTGGATAATTATCCTTTAGGAGGCAGTTTGTTTTATTGGAAAGAGAGTATACATTTTTTTATCTAAAATTCTTTGTTATTTTCTGGAGAGTTACCAAGGAATTATTTGAATTTTCAAGAATTCTGTGCTTGAATTCATTATTTTGTCCTGTGTTAATTATTTTAGATTATTATCTTTAAGAATTTTTAATAGAAACCTGGGAAAAATTTCCCCATGTAATGTAGTTTCTTTAAAAATGTCATTTTCAAAGAGCTATTATAATTTCAAGGGTGATGATGATGATGACGAGACAGCCCCAAGAGTTCGATCAGGCGGGAGACGACGCACAAGACATCGAGAGGTACGCAAGCAAATGCAAAGGGAAGACGACGATCCTCCGTTCCCTCCTTCACCTGCCGGTAGTCAGTCTTCCTCTTTGGATGGAGTGTATCCAGGCGAAAGGACTTCACACCCCTTTCGTGTAGTAGAACATGATACTGCCAGTGTGTATAGTTCAGTTTCATTGGGGAAGGTAAGATACGAGTTATTTATAATCTGTTTTAAAAAACCGTGATGATACTACATTGCTGTGTTTAGAGGTATTTCACTTTGAAACCCGTTCTTATGTTCGTGATGAACATTGATGGTGTATGTTTATTCTTAATTACTTAAATACAGTACACTGTATTTCATAAATACAGTAAATTTATTTTTTCAATATTAAACTTACCCGGTGATCATATAGCTGTCAGCTCTGCTGCCCGACAGAAAAACCTAAGGACGAAATACGCCAGCGATCGCTATACAGGTGGGGGTGTACATCAACAGCGCCATCTGTCGAGCAGGTACTCAAGTACTCGATGTCAACACAGAACCAATTTTCTCTCTGTCGTGCCACCGGCAAGACCTATTGAATACGCTGTTGTTTTCTGGATTGATTTTCACGTTATTTGGTGAAGTATTCATTTCTGGTTATTAGCTAATCGCTGTGCAGAAGTTATCTTCAATACTTCCTTGCATTCTTTTTTGGATTTTGGATTATTTGTTGACGACTTGGATAGATTTTGAATTCCCCCCTTTGACTAATTCAAGATGTCTGACCCTTCTCAAGTCCCCAAGTACAGGAAGTGTAGCGCTAGGGACTGTTCTAGGCGTCTTCCGAAGGCCTCTATCGATCCGTACACCGTTTGTTCCAATTGTAGGGGTAAAGCCTGTCAATTGGAAGATCGATGTGAGGAATGCGTTGGGCTTTCGGAATTCGGGTTTCAAGAATTCCTGAAATATGCACGTAGGCTAGAGAAGGATAGGATCAGGAGGAGTTCGTCTCGCTCAATTGATTTTTCCTCTCCCCATGCCCCTCAACCTATTCCTTCCCCTGTAGTGGTTGCACCCGACCCCCCCTGCTAGCTCTCATCAACCTTCAATGGCAGATATGATGCGTGCCATCCAGGCTCTAGGTGAGAGAGTCGAGTCATTGGCGAATGACCGCAATCAACTCATGGCTGACGTCAGGGAGTTGAAAGGTAATAGTGCAGTGGGAAGTGAAGTGAGTGTCAGTGCAGTGAAAAGTGTCAGTGTTACGCATGAGGGTGCGTCTGTTCGTGCCTGTCGTCCTCCCAGTCCGGGACCTCTTGCAAGCTCCCAAGCCCAGGGGAGAAGCAATGTCGTACGACCAAAGGGTTCGACAGGCTTTAATCAGCGGACAGACGTTCCCTCCGTGGTTTCGGACGTATCTTTCCTAGATCGTCCCACCCACAAGAAGACGAGTGAGCCCGTTCATTCCTCGTCTGCGGAAGAGGTTTCTCGACAGAAACGATGCTGACCAAGGTCTCACGGCCTCTTAAACGTAAGGTCCCTTCCGAGCAAGTCCAACGGCCCAGGTGTAGCCACTGGGTCAGTTCGGACTCGCTGCAGTCCTCCGACGACTGCACACCTCCTAAGAGAGGCAAAGTGGTACCGCAACAGGCAGTAACTCCGTCTGTTGCCGCACCCGCTGTTTTAGACCCTAAGTCACAACGGACAGTAACTCCGTCTGTTGCCGCTTTTGTAGACCCTAAGTGGTCTTTGCTGCAGTCTATGCAGACTCAGTTAGCTGCTGTTATGCAGGAGTTTCGTGCGGAGAAGGTTGACGCTGCACCCGTTAGCCTACAACCTGCCACGGTTGTGCGCCCAGCAGACGCTGAGGCTGCCTGCTCCCACACTCCAGCTGTGAGAGCTCCTCCACCCATGCGCAGTCGACCCTGCCAGACGCATGCTGACGTTCACAGACGCACGGAACCCTCCGTTGCCGTGCGTGAGCTACCACAACAACAGGAGGGTGGAGTTAGGCTGCCGTGTTTTGACGCGGTGCGTCAGCCTCCGCAACCCACGGTGGTCTCCGCTATCCTTCCACAGTCGGGAGTAGACGCTTTGCGCACCCACTCAGCTTTGGTTGTTGCCAGTTCTCAGACTGACCAACAGTGGCATGACGTTGGGTCCAGTGCAGCCACGCATGCACCCGTGCTGCCGGACTCAGCCGTCCAGCCTACTCCGTTGCCTCTTCCTCCTCAACATTCAGACGATGGTATCTCTGATGATGACGAAGCTGCACATCTTGACGACCAACACTCGGACATCGAAGAACCCAAGACCACGCCTCCCTCCTTAGACTTTAGGAAAGTGCTTGCGCTGTTCAAGGATTTATATCCGGATCAGTTTGTGTCTGCAGCTCCACGCTCGCCTCCCTCTGAGTTCGCTTTAGGCATGCAGTCAGCAGCACCTGCCTTTACGAAGCTCGTACTCGCTCGCTCGTCCAAGAGAGCTTTAAGGGTACTGGGAGAGTGGTTGCAGTCCAAGAAGCAACTTGGGAAGACATCCTTCATGTTTCCCCCGGTCAAGCTTGCTTCCAGATCTAGCGTCTGGTATGCCACGGGAGAAGTTCTCGGCTTGGGAGTTCCTGCCTCTGCCCAGGGCGACTTCTCAAGTCTGGTAGACTCTCCCCGCAGGCTGGCTATGAGACGCTCCAAGATTTGCTGGACTCCTTCGGATATGGACCATCTTATGAAGGGAGTTTTCCGTGCATTCGAAGTCTTTAACTTCTTGGACTGGTGTTTTGGAGCGTTGAGCAGGAAGACCTCCCCTTCTGATAAGGAAACTTCCATGCTCATCATGTCCTGCATGGACAAAGCCATACGGGATGGTTCTAGTGAGCTTGCGGCTTCTTTCGTGTCTGGGGTCCTCAAGAAGCGGGATCACCTTTGCTCCTTCTTGTCAGCTGGAGTCACCCCATGTCAAAAGTCGGAGCTTATGTTTGCTCCACTCTCGAAGTGTCTCTTCCCTGAAGAGTTGATCAAGGAGATTGCTGCCTCCTTGATCCAGAAAGACACCCATGACCTGGTGGCGTCTTCCGCACGCAAAGCCACCCCTTTGCCCTCCGTGCCTAGACCCAGGATGGACACTCCAGCGTCAAGGTTCATTCCGCCCTTTCGTGGCAGAGCCTCCAGCAGAGGAGGTGCTCGTGCCGGAAATCAACGTGGGAGCAAGAAGAAGGGTTCCAAGTCCTCTAGAGGCAGAGTCTGACTGCCACCTTCTTCAGACAGCAGTGGGAGCCAGGCTCAAGAACTACTGGCAGGCCTGGGAGAACAGGGGCGCAGACGCACAGTCTGTGAAGTTACTCAGGGAGGGGTACAAGATTCCATTCTTGCGCAAGCCCCCTCTAGCAACAACTCCCATCGACCTCTCTCCCAGGCACAGAGAGGAGGACAAGAGACTAGCTTTACAGCAAGAGGTGTCTCTCTTACTACAAAAGGGAGCGGTAGTCATAGTCCGGGACCATCAATCCTCGGGCTTCTACAACCGCCTCTTCTTAGTGCCGAAGAAGACAGGAGGGTGGAGACCGGTGCTAGACGTCAGTGCTCTGAATGTCTTTGTCACAAAGCAGACGTTCACCATGGAGACGACAAAGTCGGTTCTAGCATCGGTCAGGAAGGAAGACTGGATGGTCTCGTTAGACCTAAAGGACGCTTACTTTCACGTCCCCATCCACCCAGATTCCCAACCTTTTCTAAGGTTCGTTTTTGGGAAGGTTGTATACCAGTTCCAAGCCCTGTGCTTTGGCCTAAGCACGGCACCTCTAGTTTTTACCAAACTGATGAGAAATATTGCCAAATTCCGGCATTTAGCAAACATCAGAGCCTCCCTCTATTTGGACGACTGGCTTTTAAGAGCTGCGTCAAGTCGTCGCTGTCTGGAGAATCTACAGTGGACTCTAGATCTGACCAAGGAATTAGGTCTCCTGGTCAATATAGAAAAGTCCCAACTCATCCCATCCCAAACTATAGTATACCTAGGAATGGAGATTCAGAGTCAAGCTTTTCGGGCTTTTCCGTCGGCCCCCAGAATCAGTCAAGCCCAAGAATGCATCCAGTCCATGCTGAAGAAGAACCGATGTTCAGTCAGACAGTGGATGAGTCTGATAGGGACGCTTTCATCACTGGACCAGTTCATTGCGTTAGGGAGACTCCACCTCCGCCCCCTTCAATTTCACTTAGCTGCTCACTGGAGAAAGGACAAGACGCTAGAAGCGGTCTCAGTTCCTATTTCCGAGAAGATGAAGTCGTCACTGACTTGGTGGAGGAACAACATTCTCCTCAGGGAGGGTCTGCCACTGGCTGTTCAGACCCCCGACCACCTTCTCTTCTCGGACGCATCGGACACGGGCTGGGGTGCGACATTGGACGGTCGGGAATGCTCGGGCACGTGGAATGCGGTTCAAAGCGAGTTGCACATCAACTGCAAGGAGTTACTGGCAGTTCATCTGGCCTTGAGAAGCTTCAAGTCCCTCCTTCTAGGCAAGGTGGTGGAGGTGAACTCCGACAACACCACAGCCTTGGCGTACATCTCCAAGCAAGGAGGGACTCATTCGATGACGTTGTACGAGATCGCAAGGGACCTCCTCACCTGGTCAAGAGATCGAAACTTATCCCTAGTAACGAGGTTCATTCAAGGCGACATGAATGTCATGGCAGACCGCCTCAGCCGGAAGGGTCAAATCATCCCAACAGAGTGGACCCTTCACAAGAATGTATGCAACAGACTATGGGCATTGTGGGGCCAGCCCACCATAGATCTGTTCGCAACCTCGATGACCAAGAGGCTCCCAATTTATTGTTCACCGATTCCGGACCCAGCAGCAGTTCACATAGATGCCTTTCTTCTGGATTGGTCCCATCTAGACCTTTATGCGTTCCCCCCGTTCAAGATTGTCAACAGAGTACTGCAGAAGTTCGCCTCTCACGAAGGGACAAGGTTGACTTTGGTTGCTCCCCTCTGGCCCGCGAGAGAATGGTTCACCGAGGTACTGCAATGGCTAGTAGACGTTCCCAGAACACTTCCTCTAAGAGTGGACCTTCTGCGTCAGCCGCATGTAAAGAAGGTACACCCAAGCCTCCACGCTCTTCGTCTGACTGCCTTCAGACTATCGAAAGACTCTCGAGAGCTAGAGGCTTTTCGAAGGAGGCAGCCAGAGCGATTGCTAGAGCTAGGAGGACATCCACTCTCAAAGTCTACCAGTCGAAGTGGGAAGTCTTCCGAAGCTGGTGCAAGTCTAGATCAGTATCCTCAACCAGTACCTCTGTAACTCAGATAGCTGACTTCCTTTTATACCTAAGGAAGGAAAGATCCCTTTCAGCTCCCACGATCAAGGGTTACAGAAGCATGTTGGCAGCAGTCTTCCGTCACAGAGGCTTAGATCTTTCCAACAACAAAGATCTACAGGACCTCCTTAAGTCTTTTGAGACCTCGAAGGAGCGTCGGTTGGCCACACCAGGTTGGAAGTTAGACGTGGTACTAAGATTCCTTATGTCAGCAAGGTTCGAACCACTTCAATCAGCCTCTTTAAAAGATCTCACTTTGAAAACTCTTTTCCTCGTCTGCTTAGCAACAGCTAAAAGAGTCAGTGAGATACACGCCTTCAGCAGGAACATTGGATTTACATCTGAAACGGCTACATGTTCCTTACAGCTTGGTTTTTTAGCCAAAAACGAACTTCCTTCTCGTCCTTGGCCCAAATCGTTCGATATTCCAAGCCTTGCTAATTTGGTTGGAAATGAACAAGAAAGAGTACTATGCCCGGTAAGAGCTCTTAAGTACTATTTGAAACGGACTAAGCCATTACGTGGACAATCAGAAGCTTTATGGTGCGCCATTAAGAAACCTTCTTTACCAATGTCGAAGAATGCAGTTTCTTATTATATCAGACTTTTAATTCGAGAAGCTCATTCCCATCTGAATGAGGAGGACCATGCTTTGCTGAAGGTAAGGACACATGAAGTTAGAGCTGTCGCAACTTCAGTGGCCTTCAAACAAAACAGATCTCTGCAGAGTGTAATGGATGCAACCTATTGGAGAAGCAAGTCAGTGTTCGCATCATTTTACCTTAAAGATGTCCAGTCTCTTTACGAGAACTGCTACACCCTGGGACCATTCGTAGCAGCGAGTGCAGTAGTGGGTGAGGGCTCAACCACTACATTCCCCTAATCCCATAACCTTTTTAATCTTTCTCTTGAAATGCTTTTTATTGTTGTTTTTGGGTTGTCCGGAAGGCTAAGAAGCCTTTCGCATCCTGGTTGATTTGGCGGGTGGTCAAATTCTTTCTTGAGAAGCGCCTAGATTAGAGGTTTTGATGAGGTCCTTTAGTATGGGTTGCAACCCTTCATACTTCAGCTCCTAGGAGTCGCTCAGCATCCTATGAGGATCGCGAGGCTCAGTAAGGAAGACGTACTTAAAAAAGGCAGAGTAATTATTCAAGTCGACTTCCTTACCAGGTACTTATTAATTTTATGTTTGTTATTTTGAATAACTGCTAAAATGAAATACGAAATACTTAGCTCTTAATGTTAACATATATGCTGGTCTCTACCCACCTCCCTGGGTGTGAATCAGCTATATGATTACCGGGTAAGTTTAATATTGAAAAATGTTATTTTCATTAGTAAAATAAATTTTTGAATATACTTACCCGGTGATCATAAATTAAAGGACCCACCCTTCCTCCCCAATAGAGACCCAGTGGGCCGAGGAGAAAATTGGTTCTGTGTTGACATCGAGTACTTGAGTACCTGCTCGACAGATGGCGCTGTTGATGTACACCCCCACCTGTATAGCGATCGCTGGCGTATTTCGTCCTTAGGTTTTTCTGTCGGGCAGCAGAGCTGACAGCTATATGATCACCGGGTAAGTATATTCAAAAATTTATTTTACTAATGAAAATAACATAATTTTCTAAAATTGGGAGAAATATATTTGATTATAGATACGGTAACTGTTAATTGTGGGAAAAATAGAAATATTTCAGGATTCTTTTGCAGAGAATGGCATATATAGAGCTATATTTTCATATTAATCCCTGTTGAAATTATATAGCAAATTTAGATTAATTAAAGAAAATTAAGTACATTAACATAGCCTAAAATTGATTGGCTGTGCATTTTGAGATGAAAGTAGGAAACAGTAATTGCAGTAGCTCAATAGTAAGTGGCAAAACTTGTAATAATTGATTATTTTAAATTTTATTTGGGATGCAATTGAATTTTTCAAAGTGCAATAAGTACAGACTAATGAAAATTTAAAGAAATTACAAATTTCATCATCCTTTTCAGGTTGGAAAAATACTTGCAGGCATGGAAGCCTTAACTATACAGGAGGGGCAACTAACACCAACTGCTGAATCATTTCCAGAAAATAAACCAATTAATCATCTCAAATCTGTTCCTTCAAAAGATATAATATCTGCAGGAAAACTATCAAATACTGGTAAGCCATGGGTTTTCCTCCCATCATTGAATTAGAGGAGGTACCTTTAATACAGTATAGGCTAAGGCAAAATAAATTAACTGAATTCATTCTGAGTATGGACTTCTTGCTTATCTATACTTCATCAACTTCAGAATCAGTCTTCTTGTCTGCTTTCCATCGTAAGTGCATGAAACTTTTTTTTTTTGTAGTGCTGTATAATGTTCTCATTACTTTCTTGTATATTCTAGTTCTTGAAGTTGTGCAGCACTATATGATATAAATTCAGTAATAATGATAATACTACTGTCATTACAAAATTTGAGAGAGAAAGATTGCTATATGAGTAATGATTTCAGTAAAGTTCAAGTTTCAAGTTATTCAAGAATGTAATAGGCTTATCAACTATAAAGTACAAGACAAACCCACAAACACACACCTCAAAATAATTATGTACCTCAAGTAACAGCTGCAGTTTCTTTTCTACTTTGCTCATATGTTTGGTCTAGACTCTTTTATCTTAGCATATTGAGACTAGGAAAAAAAGTTCACAATAACTTATGAATCAAAATATGACTATGCCATTTCTTTTAATAATGTTCAGAATCTATATGAACTATGAAAAGAATTTTGTATTGAAGGCAAATAATTTTTTTAGTTCTGAGTAAGACAAAAATTCCAGTGAAGGGGTTATTTTTCTTGAGCGAAGGGGATTGGGCTGAAATTTTCCGTTAAAGGCTTATGTTTACACTTTATTATGTTCAGAGTCTTATGTTTGATAAAGATAAGTGTGATTTACATTTCACTATGAAATTGTTTCAGGGAACTATTAAGATCAACATATTTCAATTGCAATATGGCCTTCAAATTTTTCTAGAATGGTATGATACACTGTTATGTTTTAAGATATTTTCCATAGGTGATAACTAATGTAAGCATGGATCATTTTTGTTCTTATATCTGATTGAAATTATAAATAAAATTTTATATTGCAGGTGATTTTGGAGGCATTACCATGTCCCCAGAGCCAGATTTAGTAGCTAGCACAAAAAGCAGTTCAGGTAGTGATAAGTCAAATAGTCTTCCACGTGGTGCACAAGAACCCTTGCCAGCTGTTGTATCATCAGTAGACCCTACATTACAACAGCTGCAGTTATCAATAGCAGAGAACGCAGCTTCTCAACAGTTGCCTCACACTGAACCCTCTAAGAGTCCGTATCCAAAAGAAGGCTCCCCAGCAAGGTTGCTGTCTCATCCTTCCACAACTGCTCATAATCAGCCCATTGATAATCAACAAATATTTGTCAGAGGTAACATTCCTCTTTCAATTCATTCTCCGTCATTTATTGGTCAAGATCAACATTATGTATCGCCGTCTCAACACTCCACGAGTTCAGGGATACCCAGTTCTGGCATTGTTCCCGTTGCACCACCTCGAAGGCGACGTAGAAACAGGCGCAACACTGATGACGTAAGTTACGAAATTTTTTTTTATTTTGCTTGTGCTTTTGTTTTTTGTGACATAAATTGAAGAGAAATTGGTAGTTTCTAACATAAACATGAGTGCTCTTTTGGCATAAGATTACTCAGTCTTTCGGGTGTACTTACACTTCTACGAAAAGAATAAAGGGGCCCCTTTGTTAATGCAAAGGTCTCATATGGGAATTACTAAATACTGTACCATGATTGCTTGCCTCAGTTAGCCTAGCTTACTATAATTAATTGAAGGATAGTATGTAAGCTGTCTTTATCTATACAAATTCTAACAATATGCTAAAGCATCCAAAGATGTGTTTAAAATTGTTTAGCGGTCAAAATGTAAAATTTTTATTTTCGTCTAATAAGAAATAAAAACATTGATACAAATTTGTATTGGCCCTTGACTAATTAAATGTTATGAAGTAAATCTATAATATTGTATTGCATTCAAATAAAAATTGTTGCTGTTTACATTGATTTAAAAGCTCATGATAGAGATGACTGGTAAAATCTAACCAAGGACCTTTGCGTCAATAAGCGTGGGAGGAGAAAATGAGGACAATAAATATAGTGTACATATATTTGTTGATGGAGTAGTGAGAGAGGTGAATGCTCGAGTGCTTGGACGAGGATTAAAACTGGTAGACGAGAATGACCATGAATGGGAGGTAAATCAGTTGTTGTTTGCGGATGATACTGTACTGGTTGCAGACACGGAAGAGAAGCTTGGCCGATTAGTGACAGAATTTGGAAGTGTGTGTGAGAGGAGGAAGTTGAGAGTTAATGTGGGTAAGAGTAAGGTTATGAGATGTACAAAAAGGGAAGGTGGTGCAAGGTTGAATATCATGTTGAATGGAGAGTTACTTGAGGAGGTGGATCAGTTTAAGTACTTGGGGTCTTTTGTTGCAGCAAATGGTGGAGTGGAAGTAGATGTACGTCAGAGAGTGAATGAAGTTGCAAAGTGTTGGAGGCTGTTAAGGGAGTAGTAAAAAATAGAGGGTTGGGCATGAATGTAAAAAGAGTTCTATATGAGAAAGTGATTGTACCAACTGTGATGTATGGATCAGAGTTGTGGCGAATGAAAGTGACGGAGAGACAGAAATTGAATGTGTTTGAGATGAAGTGTCTAAGGAGTATGGCTGGTGTATCTCGAGTAGATAGGGTTAGGAACGAAGTAGTGAGGGTGAGAACGGGTGTAAGAAATGAGGCAGCTAGAGTGGATATGAATGTGTTGAGGTGGTTTGGCCATGTCGAGAGAATGGAAAATGGGTGTCTGCCTAAAAAAGGTGATGAATGCAAGAGTTGATGGGAGAAGTACAAGAGGAAGGCCAAGGTTTGGGTGGATGGATGGAGTGAAGAAAGCTCTGGGTGATAGGAGGATATATGTGAGAGAGGCAAGAGAGTGTGCTAGAAATAGGAATGAATGGCGAGCGATTGTGACGCAGTTCTGGTAGGCCCTGCTGCTTCCTCCGGTGCCTTAGATGACCGCGGAGGTAGCAGGAGTAGGGGATTCACCGTTATGAAGCTTCATCTGTGGTTGATAACGGGGGAGGGTGGGCTGTGGCACCCTAGCAGTACCAGCTGAACTCAGTTAAGTCCCTTGTCAGGCTGGGAGGAGCGTAGAGAGGAGAGGTCCCCCCCCTTTTTTTTTCATTTGTTGATGTTGGCTACCCCCCAAATTTGGGGGAAGTGCCTTGGTATATGTATGTATGTATGTACATATATTTAATTGAGTTACAAGGCAGTACACATACAGTTACTGTTTTTAAAAGAAGAGAAAAAAGCATCTAAGTAATTTAGAAAAAAAGTAATGGATTTCATACATACTGATTGCTTAAAAAGCATCCAACATCCTGGTATTTGAATACCACAGATATTGCAATCTTATTAACAGATGAAGGGTGATCAGTGGCAGCCTTTACTCATGCTCTTTTGGCCTTATAGGCCCTTAGCTATTTACCTCATTACTTTTTTTGTGGTTTGACCAAAGAACTGTAATCAGAAGAGTTGGAAGACAGGAAATTTGTAATAGATAATGGTTTTGTTTGAAAGAATTAATGTTTTAGTTGTAATTGTTTTCCATAAACTCATTGCTTATAAAAAGTTTGAAATATTGAATATAGGTGGTAAGGTCAAACTGCAATTGCCCCATATTAACAGATTATTCTGTAAGATCTATAGAGCTTATGTGACTAAGACATGGCTCTAAGTAGAGCAGCAAGGCGAAACATAAGTAATTCATAACTTTTAAGTAGTAATCAGGTTTTATAATTATTTTATTATTATTATTATTAAATGCTAAGCTACAACCCTAGTTGGAAAAGCAGGATGCTATAAGCCCAGGGGCCCCAACAGGGAAAATAGCCCAGTGAGGAAAGGAAACATGGAAAAATGAAATATTTTAAGAATAGTAGCATCGAAATGAATATTTCCTATATAAACTATAAAAACTTTAACAAAACAAGAGGAAGAGAAACTAGATAGAACAGTGTGCCCGAGTGTACCCTCAAACCAGAGAACTCTTTAAAGAATCTGTGTAAGTATTGCTCACTCACTCATTATGTAAGTTGTAGAGGTGAGTAATCTGGGAGAATTTATGGCCTAATGGACAGTACTTAAAAAGTAACTCGTAGAAAATTTTAATTCACATCAATCTATTAAGTTGGAGACACCTAGTTTATACACAGAGGAAATTGTTATGCTTATACGTATTAATCAGTTATATGGTAAGATCACCTGAGACATGGATTTAGATGTTAAAATATTTTAGGGAATGCATAACCCTTTTTAACATCCTGTCTCTGATGTCTGCTAGGATTCCTGTGGTAGTGGAACCCTTATAAAACTCTAAAGGAAAGTTGTGGTCTTTACCCACAAATTTTTAATATATAGTATTTTCGAAAAATAATTCAAGCTACATAGTTATAATACAGTACTGTAGCTACTCTAAAAATGTGTGTTCATAAAATTCAAAAAATGGCTTTTAATCTTCAACAATATCTCAACCCGAGAATTAAAACTCATTATCACAAATTTATTTAGTACAGTAATTTGTGCTTTACCTAATTAAACAAACCTGGTTCATTTAATACATATATATACCAAGGCACTTCCCCCAATGTTGGGGGGTAGCCGACATCAAACAAATGAAAAAAAGGGGACTTTTCCTCTCTACATTCCTCCCAGACTGACAAGGGACTCAACCTAGTTCAGCTGGTACTGCTTAGGGTGCCACTGCCCACCCTCCCCCGTTATCCACCACAGATGAAGCTTCATAACGCTGAATCCCCTACTGCTGCTACCTCCGCGGTCATCCAAGGCGACCGGAGGAAGCAGCAGGGCCTACCGGAACTGCGTCACAATCACTCCCCATTAATTCCTATTTTTAGCACGCTCTCTTGCCTCTCACATCTATCCTCCTATCACCCAGAGCTTCCTTCACTCCATCCATCTACCCAAACCTTGGCCTTCCTTTTGTACTTCTCCCATCAACTCTTGCATTCATCACCACCTTTAGCATATAGTCATTTTCCATTCTCTCAACATGGCCAAACCCCCTCAACACAATCATATCCACTCTAGCTGCTAACTCATTTCTTACACCTGTTCTCACCCTCACTACTTTGTTCCTAACCCTATCTACTCGAGATACACCAGCCATACTCCTTAGACACTTCATCTCAAATACATTCAATTTTTGTCTCTGCGTCACTTTCATTCCCCACAACTCCGATCCATACATCTCAGTTGGTACATTCACTTTCTCATACAGAACTCTCTTTATATTCATGCCCAACTCTCTATTTTTTACCACTCCCTTCACTGCCCCCAACACTTTGCATCCTTCATCACTCCCTGACATACATCTGCTTCTACTCCACCATTTGCTGCAACAACAGACCCCAAGTACTTAAACTGATCCACCTCCTCGAGTAACTCTCCATTCAACATGACAATCAACCTTGCACCACCTTCACTTCCCGTACATCTCATAACCTTACTCTTACCTACATTTAACTCTCAACTTCCTTCTGTCACACACCCTTCCAAATTCTGTCACTAATCGGACAAGCTTCTCTTCCGCGTCATTTAATAGGAGAGTGTATTTATGTAGGAACTAATAGATTTCAAACCATGTAATGCTGTAGTTTAAGATTCTTTATACTTTGCTCCAAAGAACTTGCCTCTTCCTTTAGTTAATCCTCAGTAGGAACTAGTTGTTTTATCTGCACTTTTTGTTTGTTGCTAAAGAATTTTGCATGTGAAGTAATACTTGGGGAAACTTTAGTTATTATACATTGTTCCTTTTACTATTATTGGAAAAACACCTGTCATATACCTTGACATACTTTTTACAGGATACATCAAGTGTAGCCAGCGTGTCATCATTGCCCTCCCCTGCACTCACCATAGGAGCAGTAGATGCCATAAGCATAGGACAATCCTTAGATCTACGTCAAGCAATCAGAGGAGATTACCTTGTAAAGCCCCAGGTTAGTTTTGCTTGAAATTTCCTATCAGTTTAATAATAATAAAATTAGCTATAAATCAATCGTAAAACAAACGAGGGCGCGAACAAGAGACAGGAAAGAACAAGCCTGACGGTGCTAGGAGTAGCCAGGGCTACCAACAGAACACAGGGTCAGTGAAGTGCTAACAAAATGAAAACTAAATTGTAATAACTGACTCATGAAAGCCCCTCGAGTTAATGCAATCATACGAATGACGTTAAAAAAGTAAGCGAGTCCGTGGCGTGCGAACGTAAATAAGCTAAGATAAGATATGTGGAAAAGAACGCCGATGGCGATCAGGCATGCCAACCTCCAAAATACGCACATGAATATGAAATAACTGTTATCATAAAACAGGACAAAATAAAATTAATACGGTGTGTGAACCGTGGCGATCCATAAAGTTCACAACGAGAAACAATCAGTATGGAGGACTTATTGAAAATTGTTAGAACGAACGAGAGAGAGAGAGAGAGGAAAGGAGCCTGTCCCGAGAGAGACCCAGCAAGGTTGTGAATAAAAAACTGAATAATATAAACAAAACTGGACAAGGCCCCCTCCAATATCTCAAAACTCATAGATCTGGTACTTAACTTAAATGTAGTGACAGTGGAGTCGGACATCTTGAGGTAAATCCAGAGAAAAACCAGCGAAATCACACACAAGGCAAAATATGGTTAAAAAACTGCGTGCTATTTAAGGAGTGACGTCACTGGCGTGGATTGCCTAGTAGTAGTACGAGGTAGAACGGCACCTCGCTGTTCGGGGATTTTGACAGGAGATATCTAAATGGTGTGAGGCCTCTGGTTGTGATTTATCGCGCCCCAGTATTATACCGACACCTTATACAGGTAAGCGAGCTGGGTTCAACCTGGCATTCCCATGCAATTTTTTCTCTGGTAATATATAGCAGTTATATACCTTAGAAATGGTGCTTTAGGAGCATTTCACTGGGCGACACGGGTCTCTCGCCCAGAAATTGATTTTTCCTTCGTCAAAATCCCTTAATTGTATGCGAAAGTAGTACTACTGGTCACATTTACAAGGACTAGATTCATTCCAAGAGTGAGTTTGTAAGTTAATAAGTTCTTGCTCTTAAAATCAAACATAATTAGAGTAAGCATCCAAGTTTATAACCCCAAACCTCTACTCTCCATTGTTTTCAGTCAGCTGATCTTGGTAAAAACATTGGTTATTTCCATACTCACCTGATTATTATTGTATTATTGTTGCTGAGCTACAACCCTAGTTGGAAAAGCAGGGTGCTATGACCCCAGGGGCTCCAACAGGGAAATAGCCCAGTGAGGAAAGAAAACAGGGAAAAATGAAATATTTTAAGAACAGTTACATTAGAATAAATATTTCTTATATAAACTATAGAAACTTTAACAAAACAAGAGGAAGAGAAATAAGATAGAATAGTGTGCCTAGGGGTACCCTCAAACAAGCGAATTCTAACCCAAGACAGTGGAACACCATAGTACAGAGGCTATGGCACCACCCAAGATTTAGAGAACAATGGTTTCATTTGGAGTGTCCTAGAATAGCTGCTTACCATAGCTAAAGAGTCTTTTACCCTTACCTAGAGGAAAATAGCCTCTGAACAATTACAGTGCATTAGTTAACCCCTTGGGTGAAGAAATATTGTTTAGTAATTTCAGTGTTGTCAGGTGTACGAGGGCAGATGAGAATAGGTAAAGAATAGGCCAGACTATTCAGTGTATGCGTAGGATGCGTAGGCAAAGGGAAGATGAACTGTAACCAGAGAGAAGGATCCAATGTAGTACTGATGTTCGTATTGCTTCTTAGAAGTTTGGTTTTCTTGACTTTTATTCCTAAAATGAAAAAAGTCCCATCTTTCCTTTTAATAGACTTATGCCTCTATTAAAGTAATGAGACAATGTAGCAGTTAAGGGGAGCGATTCAGTCCCATTAAATCGGTTATTTTGGGGTTACTTGAAACTTGTATTACTATTTTGTTTCTCGATCATTTTTTTTTTTTTTTTTAGAAAAATATTTGAAAGAGAATTCTTCGTTCTAGAAGTTTTACATTGGAAATTTACTGATCATTCAAATTTTTTTGTATGTAATATTTTTTCAATGTATAGGAACCAGTTTCAAAGGTGACTAATTTTTATATGGAAATTTTTTGTTTATTTAATAAGGGAATGTACAATATACATTGTTGGGTATAAAATTCTCTATCTTTTCAATTTTGAATGTCAAAAATATTAAACAAGTAGTAGCATTTTTTCTCCGATGACTTTATCTTTAAGAAATCAGACTTCAAAGTTTTTATTTGTACAGATTAGTTGAATATACTTTTAGTGTACATCAGTATGGGTTTTTACCAGTAATTTTCCTCACTGCTGGGGATCATGAGAACATAATCATCATTTTTCAGGGTTATTTATTAAGCAGTAGTGAGCCCTACCATGTATCAAATGCCTACACATGAGTAAGACATTGCTAGCATATATATTCTCGACTTTGTATTTTCTGGGAAAATTTTACGCTTAAGACATACTTAGTTATCATCTCTGACACTTTATGCATCGTTCAGCATAACCATAAGATAAAAATGGTAAGTACTGTATATAAACGAGCACACAAAGAAATATGTTGGATATAGTATAACGTAGAAAAACGTGCAGAATACATTTACTTACGATACCATTGAGAAACTAAGAAAACTTATTTTCCTTTGAGGGAATTAGAGAAAATTTTAGTGTTACACTACATGTGTATGGAAAACTTACCATAAATATCTTTCCCTCAGCATCTTGAAGAAAAAGTAAATAAATGGTTATTCTGGTAAGAAAAGTTACCTAAGGAACCAAATATGCTTGTGTAAATATAAAAAAAGGATTGTTTATAACAGCAATTATAGATGTTCTCCAAGCCAAAAATGGAATAATCTGATTATTAAAAATTCCAAGCAGTGGTCGTAAGTTACGCCCATGTAATGGCAAGAAGTGAAGCTGGGCACACCACAGAACTTCTGTCCATTTATAATCCTTGTGACACCCGAAATCAATGGGGAGAAGGGTAGACATGTATACGTAAATGAATCCGTCATGATTCATAAAGGTCAAACTTACAAGTTTCCGTTTTTTCACCATTTGGGCAGATTTTAAGTACGTAAGATTTCTTTATATTTCCTTAAGCTATTGTTTACTGTTGGTTTGAACTTGGTAAAATAAGGAAAATTTGAAATGTAAAATGTGTATTTACTCTGTATTTGACATTTATTCTTACAGAATTGAAGTAATTACTTTGCTTCTTAAATATTTATAGGATTCAGAGAATGCAAAGGCAGTTGGTCCCAGCGCTGAAGAGATTGCTCGGATAGAGGCCGAAGATACCACAAGTCAGGCTTCCACACCAGAGGTATCGAGGGCCCCGAGCCGATTAGCAGATGATTCTACTCAACCACAATCACCAGATGGAGTCCCAGGTACTCCTGGAACACCAGGATCTACCATTGTAGAAACACCCACTAAAGGTTTGTAGTATTTTGCTTCCTTCGTTTCTTTGCTCCTGTTCCGCTCTCATAACTGAAAGATCCTGTTATATATACTTGCTTGGTGAAAAAAAGGCATTTGTTGGAATGTTTTCTTAGTCGTTGAAAGTGCATTTTGGAATGTTCGTAGAATCTTCAAAATAAGTCCCAGTGGTAAAAATCTTGCCTGTATTTGGAAATTTCTCTTGAAAATAAATTGCCTTATTTCCCCTGCAAACATAAACTCTCTTTAAACTGATAATAATTTTACCCTTCAACTCTTTTTAACCTTGAACTGTTTTTAACTTTCAACTACTGTGCGTTATTGCTTAGAATTGTTTTAAAGAAGAGTAGCATCATTTCCACACCAGACTGTGTTGTTTGGGAATTTTAATAATTATCTTTGATTCATGCTCATTGAAAGTGCATTTTTGCATATTCATAGAATCTTCTATAAATAAATTGCCTTATTTCCCCGGCAAATATAAATTATTTTTTCAATATTTAACTTAGCCGGTGATTATATAAGCTGCAGCTCTGCTGCTCGACAGAAAACTCTACGTTAAAAATCCGCCAGCGATCGCTATGCAGGTAGGGGGTGTACTTCAACAGCGCCATCTGTCGTGCAGGTACTCAGTACTCATTGTAAACAAAGAACTCAATTTTCTCTCTGTCGTGCCACCGGCAAGACCTACTAATTCGCTGTTGCTAACTGGATTGGTTTTCACAACTATTTGGTGAAGTACACGTTTCTAGTTTTGAGCTTTCGCTGTGCAGGCTTTCTCTTCAATAAATCCTTGCATTCTTTTTTTGATATCGGATTATTTGTTGACGACTTTGGATAGTTTTTGAATTCCCCTTTGACCAATTCAAAATGGCTGACCTTTCTCAAGTCCCTAAATTCAGGAAGTGTAATGCTAGGGACTGTTCAAGGCATCTTCCGAAGGCCTCTATCGATCCTCACACCGTTTGTTCCAATTGTCGGGATAAAACCTGTCAATTGGAAGATCGATGTGAGGAATGCGTTGGGCTTTCGGAATTCGATTTTATCGAATTCCAGAAATATACACGTAGGCTAGAGAGAGATAGAGTCAGGAGAAGTTCATCTCGTTCCGTTGATTTTTCCTCTCCTCATGCCCCACAACCTATTCCTTCCCCTGTAGTGGTTGCTCCTAATCCCCCTTCTGGCACTCAGGAACCTTCGATGGCAGATATGATGCGTGCCATCCAAGCTCTAGGTGAGAGAGTCGAGTCCTTGGCTAGTGACCGTAACCAGCTCATGGCGGACGTCAAGGAGCTGAAGTGTAAGAGTGCAGTGGGAAGTGATAAAGTGAGTGATAGTGTTGTGGATAGTGTTGCGCTTGAGGGTTCGTCTGTTCGTGCCTGTCATCCTCCTAGTCCGGGACCTCTTGCAAGCTCCCAAGTCCAGGGGAGAAGCAATGTCGTACGACCAAAGGGTTCGAGAGGCTTTAATCAGCGAACAGACGTTCCCTCCGTGGTTTCGGGCGTATCTACCCAAGATCGCCCCACCCACACAGAGACGAGAGAGCCCATTTATTCCTCGTCTGCGGAAGAGGTTTCTCGTAAGAAACCATGGACCAAGGTCTCACGACCTCTTAAGCGCAAGTCGGTCCCTTCCGCGCAAGTCCAACGGCCCAGTTGTAGCCACTGGGTCAGTTCGGACTCGCTGCAGTCTTCCGATGACTGCTCACCTCCTAAGAGAGGCAAAGCGGTACCGCCTCAGGCAGTCACACCGTCTGTTGCCGCACCTGCTCCTGTAGACCCTAAGTGGTCTTTGCTGCAGACCATGCAGTATCAGTTAACGTCACTGATGCAGGACTTTCGTGCGGAGAAGGTTGCTGCTGCACCAACCTCTTGCCTACAACCAACCACGGTTGTGCGTCCTGTGGACGCTGAGGCGACCTTCTTGCGCACTCCAGCTGAGAGAGTCCCGCCACCCATGCGTTCCAGTGTACCCTGCCAGCCGCATGTTGACGTTCAGCGACGCACGGAACCTTCCGTTGACGTTCGCGAGGTACAACAACCGTCAAAGTTGTTTTGTTTTGACGCGGTGCGTCAACCTCCGCAACCCAGTGTGGTTGCCTCTGCTCGCCCACATCAGACTAGACAGTCTGGAGTAGACGCTGTGCGTTCCCGCGCTGCTATGGTTGTTGCCAGCTCACAGACTGGGCAACAGTTCCATGACGTTGCGTCCGGTTCAGTCACGCGTGCACCCGTGCGACCGGACTCAGCTGACCAGCCGATACCTACTCCTTTGCCGCTTCCTCCTCAACTCACGGATGATGGACTCTCTGATGATGACGATGAGGCACACGTTGATGAACCACATTCGGACCTTGACGAGCCCAAGACCACGCAACCCTCTTTGGACTTTAGAAAAGTTCTTGCTCTGTTCAAAGAAATGTATCCGGACCAGTTTGTGTCTGTGGCTCCACGCTCTCCTCCGTCAGAGTTTGCTTTAGGTACGCAGTCATCCTCGCCTGCCTTTACGAAACTCGTCCTCGCACGTTCGTCCAAGAGAGCTTTACGAGTTTTAGGAGATTGGATGCAGTCCAAAAAGAGTCTAGGGAAGACAGCCTTTACGTTTCCCCCTGCTAAACTCTCTTCCAGATCGAGCGTCTGGTATGCCACGGGAGAAGTTCTCGGCTTGGGAGTTCCTGCCTCTGCCCAGGGCGACTTCTCAAGTCTTGTAGACTCTCCCCGCAGGCTAGCCATGAGACGCTCTAAGATATGCTGGTCACCTTCGGACCTAGACCATCTGTTGAAAGGAGTATTTAGAGCCTTCGAGGTCTTCAACTTTTTGGACTGGTGTCTGGGAGCTTTGAGCAGGAAGATCTCACCTTCTGACAAGGAATCTTCCTTGCTTATCATGTCCTGCATGGACAAGGCCATACGTGACGGATCTAGTGAGCTTGCTGCTTCGTTCGTATCCGGGGTCCTCAAGAAGCGTGAGAACCTTTGCTCTTTCCTGTCAGCTGGAGTGACACCGTGTCAAAGATCAGAACTTCTGTTTGCTCCTCTCTCTAAGTGCCTTTTTCCAGAGGACTTGATTAAGGAGATTGCTGCTTCTTTGATTCAGAGGGACACCCATGACCTGGTTGCGTCCTCTGCCCGCAAAGCCACCCCTTTGCCTACCTTGTCAAGACCCAGGATGGACACTCCAGCGTCCAGATTTATTCCGCCCTTTCGTGGCAGAGCCTCCAGCAGAGGAGGTGCTCGTGCCGAAGGGAGACGTGGGAAGAAGAAAGGAACCAAGTCCTTTAAAGGCAGAGTCTGACTGCCAGCTTCTTCAGACAGCAGTGGGAGCCAGACTCAAGAACTTCTGGCAGACCTGGGAGAAGAGAGGCGCAGATGCACAATCTGTGAAGTTGCTCAGAGAGGGGTACAAGATCCCGTTTGTACGAAAACCCCCTCTAGCAACGTCTCCCATCGATCTCTCTCCCAGGTACAGAGAGGAAGACAAGAGACGAGCATTGAAACAGGAGGTGTCTCTCTTGCTAGAAAAGGTAGCGGTAGTCAAAGTCCTGGACCATCAAACCCCGGGCTTCTACAACCGTCTCTTCTTAGTGGTAAAGAAGACAGGAGGGTGGAGGCCGGTGCTAGACGTCAGTGCGCTGAATGTCTTTGTCACAAAGCAGACGTTCGCCATGGAGACCACAAAGTCCGTTCTAGCAGCGGTCAGAAAGGAAGACTGGATGGTCTCTTTAGACCTAAGGGACGCATACTTTCACGTCCCCATCCACCCAGACTCCCAACCTTTTCTGAGATTCGTTTACGAAAAGGTTGTCTACCAGTTTCAAGCCCTGTGCTTTGGCCTAAGCACAGCTCCTCTTGTGTTTACGAGGCTGATGAGGAATATAGCCAAATTCCTTCATTTGGCGGACATCAGAGCCTCCCTCTATTTGGACGACTGGCTTCTAAGAGCTTCTTCCAGTCGTCGCTGTCTGAAGGATCTAAAGTGGACTCTAGATCTGACCAAGGAATTGGGTCTCCTGGTCAATATGGAAAAGTCTCAACTGGTCCCATCCCAAACTATTGTGTATTTAGGGATGGAGATTCACAGTCAAGCTTTTCGGGCTTTTCCGTCGGCCCCCAGAACAAGTCAAGCCCAGTTATGCATCCAGAACATGCTGAAGAAGGAACGATGTTCAGTCAGGCAGTGGATGAGTCTGATAGGGACACTATCATCCCTGGAACAGTTCGTATCGTTAGGAAGACTACACCTCCGTCCTCTTCAATATCACCTAGCTGTTTACTGGAAAAAGGACAAGACGCTAGAAGCGGTCTCGATCCCCATTTCCGAGAAGATGAAGTCTTCCCTGACTTGGTGGAAGGACAGTATCAGCCTCAGAGAGGGTCTGCTGTTCAGACTCCCAACCACGTTCTCTTCTCGGACGCATCGGACACGGGCTGGGGCGCGACATTAGACGGTCGGGAATGCTCGGGAACTTGGAACTCGAGTCAAAGAACATTGCATATCAACTGCAAGGAGCTACTGGCAGTTCATCTGGCCTTGAAAAGCTTCAAGTCTCTCCTTCAAGGCAAAGTGGTGGAGGTGAACTCGGACAACACCACGGCTTTGGCGTACATCTCCAAGCAAGGAGGGACCCACTCTATGACGTTGTACGAGATCGCAAGGGACCTCCTCACCTGGTCAAAAGATCTAAACATTTCTCTAGTAACGAGGTTCATCCAAGGCAACTTGAATGTCATGGCAGATTGCCTCAGTCGGAAGGGACAAATCATTCCAACAGAATGGACCCTGCACAAGGATGTGTGCAAGAGACTGTGGGCCACATGGGGCCAGCCTACCATAGATCTCTTCGCAACCTCGATGACCAAGAGGCTCCCAATATATTGCTCACCAATCCCGGACCCAGCAGCAGTTCATATAGATGCCTTTCTACTGGATTGGTCACATCTAGACCTTTATGCATTCCCCCCGTTCAAGATTGTCAACAAGGTACTGCAGAAGTTCGCCTCTCACGAAGGGACAAGGTTGACGTTAGTTGCTCCCCTCTGGCCCGCGAGAGAATGGTTCACCGAGGTACTTCGATGGCTAGTGGACGTTCCCAGAACTCTTCCTCTAAGGGTGGACCTTCTACATCAGCCACACGTAAAGAAGGTACACCAAGGCCTCCACGCTCTTCGTCTGACTGCCTTCAGACTATCGAAAGACTCTCGAGAGCTAGAGGCTTTTCGAAGGAGGCAGCCAGGGCGATTGCTAGAGCAAGGAGGACATCCACTCTTAGAGTCTACCAGTCGAAGTGGGAAGTCTTCCGAAACTGGTGCAAGTCAGTATCAGTATCCTCGACCAGTACCTCTGTAACTCAAATAGCTGACTTCCTTTTATACCTGAGGAAAGAAAGATCTCTTTCAGCTCCCACTATCAAGGGTTACAGAAGCATGTTGGCATCAGTCTTCCGTCACAGAGGCTTAGATCTTTCCAACAACAAAGATCTACAGGACCTCCTTAAGTCTTTTGAGACCACGAAGGAGAGTCGTTTGGCTACACCTGGTTGGAATTTAGACGTGGTACTAAGATTCCTCATGTCAGAAAGGTTCGAGCCACTACAATCAGCCTCCTTTAAAGATCTCACTTTAAAGACTCTTTTCCTGGTTTGCTTAGCCACAGCTAAAAGAGTCAGTGAGATTCACGCCTTCAGCAGGAACATCGGATTTTCATCTGAAACGGTTACATGTTCTTTACAACTTGGTTTTCTAGCCAAAAACGAGCTACCTTCTCGTCCTTGGCCGAAATCGTTCGATATTCCAAGCCTATCAAATATGGTTGGAAATGAACTAGAAAGAGTCTTATGCCCTGTTAGAGCTCTTAAGTTCTATTTAAGACGAACTAAACCTTTACGAGGACAGTCAGAAGCTTTATGGTGTTCTGTTAAGAAACTATCTTTGCCTATGTCAAAGAATGCCTTATCCTATTTTATCAGACTGTTAATACGAGAAGCTCATTCCCATCTGAATGAGGAAGACCAAGCTTTGCTGAAGGTAAGGACACATGAAGTTAGAGCTGTCGCAACTTCAGTGGCCTTTAAACAAAATAGATCTCTGCGAAGTATAATGGACGCAACCTATTGGAGAAGCAAGTCAGTGTTCGCGTCTTTTTATCTTAAAGATGTCCAGTCTCTGTACGAGAACTGCTACACCCTGGGACCATTTGTAGCAGCGAGTGCAGTAGTGGGTGAGGGCTCAACCACTACATTCCCCTAATTCCATAACCTTTTTAATCTTTCTCTTGAAATGTTTTTATTGTTGTTTTTGGGTTGTCCGGAAGGCTAAGAAGCCTTTCGCATCCTGGTTGATTTGGCGGGTGGTCAAATTCTTTTCTTGAGAAGCGCCTAGATTAGAGGTTTTGATGAGGTCCTGTAGTATGGGTTGCAACCCTTGATACTTCAGCTCCTAGGGGTCGCTCAGCATCCTAAGAGGATCGCGAGGCTCCGTAAGGAAGACGTACTTAAAAAGGCAGAGTAATTGTTCAAGTCGACTTCCTTACCAGGTACTTATTTATTTTATGTTTGTTATTTTGATAACTGCTAAAATGAAATAAAAAATCCTTAGCTCATAATAATGTAAACATTTATTGCTGGTCTCTACCCACCCCCCTGGGTGTGAATCAGCTTATATAATCACCGGCTAAGTTAAATATTGAAAAATGTTATTTTTTATAATAAAATAAATTTTTGAATATACTTACCCGGTGATTATATATTAAAGGACCCTCCCTTCCTCCCCAATAGAGACGCAGTGGACCGAGGAGAAAATTGAGTTCTTTGTTTACAATGAGTACTGAGTACCTGCACGACAGATGGTGCTGTTGAAGTACACCCCCTACCTGCATAGCGATCGCTGGCGGATTTTTAACGTAGAGTTTTCTGTCGAGCTGCAGAGCTGCAGCTTATATAATCACCGGGTAAGTATATTCAAAAATTTATTTTATTATAAAAATAACATTTTAACCTTCAACTACCGTGTGTTAAATGTTTAGTATTGTTTTTAAGAAGAGTAGCATCATCTGCACACCAGACTGTAAGGTTGGGAATTTTAATAATTATCTCTGAATATCTTTCTCTGAAGGTTTGTTTTTATATTTTGAAAATGTAAGGTGTTTCCAATTTGGAAGATATCCTACTCTTGAAAAACTTTTTCATTTTGGGAAATATGTTTCATTGAAGTATGTTTTTGTTTCAAGGTGTCATGGTATATTATGGTGTTCATACATTTAAATATGAGACACTTAAAAAGAAAAAGAACAACCACCCACTAAGCTGGCCAGGCAATCTTTCTCAACCATCATCACCAAGTTGTAGTTTTAAGTCATTCCCAGTGTGTCTATCAAGCAGACACCGGTCCTTTTGTGCACCAAAATCTGGTAATTCTTGCATTCTTATTTATTAAATATTTAGTCCTTATTTTCCGCACTTGGCTTCTTTATTTGCATTGTAGTAATGATATATGCATAGTTTCTGAAAATTACATTAACCCCCTTCCCTCACATATTTTCTCACATTAAGTGTGAAAAAAAATATTTTATTACATATTAAAGTATATGTACAGAAACAACTTAAATATAATGTTTCCTTTCAAAAGTAATTACTTTTATGAGTAATTGTACTTTGAAATACCTTGCTTTACTAACCAGAATTAATTAGAAATGAAAAAGATAGAAAGAGGTTGATAAAAATATGTAGTTATGGTATGCTTTTCTATTTAAATGAACAGAAGCTTTTTATTTGTAAAGAGCATAATAAGAACTATGAAGATTTCATAATCTATTTAGTAAGAAACTACATATGAAACCAAATCTAAAAAATCCAATTTTATACAAATAAAGAAAGAATTACCTTTTTACTTCCTGTTTTATCCAGAGTTTCTGTTCTGGATTTAGATTCTCCTCCAAATCCATGTCATCATTAAGACACTTTAAAGTTCTGTAAATCTATAAATCAAAATGATGTTAAACTGCAGTTTTACCTATAAAAGGGAATGAGGACTTTATATTCTTATAATGTTTGCAAGGGCAAATATTAAGCTCATGAAAATCTACTTTTTAGTAATAGTGCTATTAGTGCTATACAGCCGACCCTGCATAGAGGTATTTGCCTTCAGAAGGTTGACTCATACACATCCAATCAATTAGGTACCAATGTATGAAATTGATAACTTGTCCTCAAAAGAATTTAAAACTGATTACCATCTATCCTTCCTCAGGTAAACTCCCTTCCCACATCCCTCGCCCACCCTGAGACTTCTCTGTCTTAAAGACACGTGAAATTTACTCAAAATCTTCTTTTGGTTTTAATGACGGGGAAAATTATACTAAAAATCTTTCAACGCAAATATTGTGTGTGGTGCATTATTCGTGTCTGATCCTATCATTTTAAAGATCTTTAAAAAAAAAAAAAAAAGTATATCGTCTGTTTTTTATGTGTTATATTATTATCATTATCAGAAATAAGTATTTTCAATATTAATCTTACCCGATAATCATGTAGCTGTCAACTCCGTTGCCCGACAGAATTCTACGGAAGGGATACGCCAGCGATCGCTATACAAGAGGGGGGTGTACTCACAAGCGCCACCTGTGGCCAGGTACTGCAGTACTTCTTGTTGACACCACCTCAATTTTTCCTCTGTCGTGCCTCCGGCTAGACCTACATGGATACGCTGTTGATTCTGGAGTTTTTTTGCTCACGATTTGGTGATGTATTTGCTCTAGAGTTTAGCTTTCGCTATTCAGGAAGTTTTATCATTAGCTTAGCTAGCTTTTGGAATTAATTTTGATTAATTATGGTGACGAAGAGAGTATGAACTCTCTTTCACTTTTAAATGGCCGACCCTTCCCTTAGACGGAAGTGTTGGTGTCTAAGAGAGTATAGACTCTCTTTCTTAATTTTGCTTAACAAAAGTTATAGATTTATTTTATATCTCTCCGCCTTTTATAGGCCTCTTCGATTAACTTCCTTTTATTATAAACTTATTAAAATTAATTTTTATATTTGTTTATATTCGACCTTTCCTAATAGTAGGCGGTCTTTTCTTGGTACCGAAGTTAATTAACATTGAGCCCGTCATTTCGGTTTTACCGGTTAACATATTATGCTATTTTAATGTTTTTGAAAGAATTTCTTTGATAGTCTCGTACTGTTTTCAAAGTTGAACTAACGTTTTGTTTTGTCTCTGCAGTTGTTGACGTTCAGAACGTTCAACTTGCGCTCTATCGTTACGATAGAGAGAGAATTTTCACGGTGTCACGTTGCAGTAAGAGTAAACCGTTTCTAGCGTTTTGTTCATTCTTTCTTAGCTTAATGGTTTTAATTCTAATAAAGGAACTTTTTATTTGGGAAATCTTTCAGTTTTTTTCCTTTAACAATAATATGTTTTAACGATATATATGATTGGGCTCTTCTCTCAGGTTCTAAGTCAAGAGAGAGAGAGAGAGAGAGAGATAGAGACGGAGGGAGAGAGAGCTGGATAAACGTTTCGTTCAAGCGAGTAACGTTGTTATCGTTTTTGCTCTTCTCCCTAGTCTCTTTAGGGGAAGAAGGTAAACGTTTCTAGAGTTTTATTCTTGTTCTCAAGCTTTATGCGGTGAGAGATTTTAAACGTAGTTTATTTGATCTAGTGTTTAGTCTCTTTCCAGCCACTGAATTATTTATCTTTCATTAGATTTTTCTGTTACATTGTAATTCTGTTTTCGCAATTACTAACTTTTAAGGAAGGATAGAATTGCGTGTTTCAGGTACAAACCACTTAAAGTTTCGAGTTCAGTGAAATAAGTGCAAACAGAAAATCAAAAGTGATAAGTGATTAGCGCAAAGTGTGTCAGTGTTGTGCGTGAGGGTACTTCTGTGCGTGCCAGTCGTCCTCCCAGTCCGGGACCTCTTGCAAGCTCCCAAGCCCAGGGGAGAAGCAATGTCGAAGGGCAAAAGGGTTCGGCAGGCCTTGATCGGCGCACAGAAGTATCCTCGGTGGTTGCGGGCGTGTCTTACAGAGACCGTCACTCCCACCCGCAGACGATTGAGCCCTTATTTTGCTCGTCTGCAGAAGAAATTTCGGGGAGAAAACGCTGGACTCAGGTCTCAAGACCTCTTAAACGTAAAGTCCAGACCTCTAGAGTTCAACAACCCGGATGCAGTCAGTGGGTTAGCTCTGACTCTCCGCAGTCATCAGGTGACTGCACACCTTCTAAGAGAGGTAAGGCGATGCCTCAACAGACCTCATCTTCTGTTAAGGCTTTGCCTCAACAGACCTTATCGTCTGTTGATCCCAAGATGACTTTGCTGCAGTCCATGCAGTCGCAGCTTGCGGTATTAATGCGTGAGTTTCAGGCTGAGAAGGTTACAACTCCTCCTGCGAGCGCTCCGCCTCACCGCAGTCCAGTCTGCCAGGCGTACGAAGTTGAGGTTCCTCAAGCTACCTTACCGCGTTCGGAGTTGCCAGTTACCAGCGTTGTGCAGCAACCTCAACCTTCCTTAAGGCAACCTCAACAATGGGAGCAGGAGTCTTATGCCTTGAGGCAAGATTTTCTTGCAGTTAGACCATCTTCGAGGCAACAACCTCTTGAGGTACGACAACCTCTACCATCCTTGAGGCAGCCACCTCAGCTCTCGCAGCTGCTACCTCAACTTTCCTCAAGGCGAGAGCCTCAACTCTTGAGGCTAGCTCCTCAGGAACCTCAACTCGTGAGACAGGAACTGCGTTCTGCGCAGCCGCTACCTCAACTCTCGCAGCTCACACCTCAAGAACCTCAACTCGTGAGTCAAGAGCCTCTCTCTGCGCAGCCACCTCAACCCTTGAGGCAAGCGCAACTCTTGAGGCAGGAACCTCATGCTATGAGTCAGCCACAGGCTGGAATCTCCTCAACGCATGCATCTGCCACTTTCTCCTCAACTTGAGCCTCTTCCCATTCAACTTTGAAATAACAAATGACAATAATAACACCTCATTACTTTCATAACTTACATTTGTAATCATATACATGTATGCCTACACAAACATTATGATAATGGAGGTTATTCGTATTACTTAAATAAAAAAAAAAATATATATGTATTCCTTGCAATATATTTTTAACAAAATCGCAAAATATGGCAAAAATATCTTCAAAACAAAAATGAATCATGAGTTATGAATGTAATGTAAATATTATGTTGATATTAAAACCCCATGCAAGCATGCATGAAGTAATGCAGTGTTGCCAACAGGGCGAGTTTCCCTTTCCTGAGGTTAAGTAGATTATAGTACGTATATTTAGTGCAGCTTAATTCTACGATTATCATGCCGGCTATCAAATTCATCAACAAAACAGTCTAAATCAATTCCCTCGGCACGTGCACTTTCAATGGACAGTAATGCGATATTACTCAATCTAGCACTGGTCATGGAATTTCTGAGAAATGTTACACGCCATGCAACATGCTCTGCTTACCTTACAGCATGCTCTACATACAGCATGCTCTGCATACAGCATGCTCTGCATACAGCATGCTCTGCATACCTTACCGCATGCTTCTCAGTCACACATCTTTGGTTGTTGCCAACTCACTAGACTGTCAAGCAGTTTCATAACGTTGCCTTCTAGTCTGCTGCTTTTGCACCAGTGAAACCCTCACTGAGAGAACTTAGCTTTTCTCGGATATGGTCCCTGTAGATGAGAAAGTGCTTTTCTCCCTCCTTCTGATATTCCCTTGAGGACTCTGTCATTTGGAGAGGAGCCTTTAGCTGCGTAGCCTCCTATGGACTTTTATTTAAGCATAACATGCTTCCAGGGAAGGTAATGGTTCCACTTCAGTCGCTAACCCCGTCTGTTACCACACCTGCTCCCATAGACCTTGAGCTGTGTTGCAAGACATACAGTCCAAGCTTAGTCCTTGTTAGAGGATTTTTTGTTTACGGAGTCAGTGTGTCACTGGGAAGACGTTCAACAACCAGCAGAAGTGACTTGTTGTGACGCAGTGCGGCAACCTCAGCAACCCGATAAGGAGTTGTCTGTACGACCCAGACAGTCTAGACAGCTTCGGGTTGTCACTGTACTTCCTCGCTTCCCCATGGTTGACAGTTCACAGACTGTGCAGCAGTACCATGATCTTGTGTCCGGCTCCGTCAGACGACTGGCTTTTAAGAGCTCCCACAAGTCGTCGCTGTCTGGAGATTCTCAGATGGACTATGGATCTGACCAAGGAACTGGGCCTCCTGGTCAATTTTGAGGAGTCTCAGCTCGTCCCATCCCAGACCATTGTCTACCTGGGTATGGATCTTCAGAGTCGAGCTTTTCGGGCTTTTCCGTCGGCCCCAAGGATCTTCCAAGCCCTAGAATGCATCCAGAGCATGCTGAGAAGGAACCGATGCTCAGTCAGGTAGTGGATGAGTCTAACAGGGACACTTTCATCGCTGGCCCTGTTCATCGTGTTAGGGAGAATCCACCTCCCCCCCCTTCAGTATCATCTAGCTGCTCACTGGATAAAGGACATGACGCTAGAGACGGTCTCAGTTCCTGTTTCCGAAGAGAGGAGGTCTTCTCTCGCGTGGTGAAAGGACAGCTTTCTTCTCAAGGAAGTCTACCTTTGGCTGTTCAGAAACCCGACCGCCGTCTCCTCTCGGACGCATCAGACACGGGCTGGGGTGCGACTTTGGACGGACAGGAATGCTCGGGAACATGGAATCAGGAGCAAAGGACACTTCACATCAATTGCAAGGAGTTGTTGGCGGTTCTTCTGGCCTTGATAAACTTCAAGTCCCTCCAGCTTAACAAGGTGGTGGAGGTGGACTCTGACAACACCACAGCCCTGGCTTACATCTTCAAGCAGGGAGGGACTCTTTCGTGGAAGTTGTTCTAGATCGCAAGGGACCTCCTCATCTGGTCTAAAGATCGAAAGCTCACGCTGGTAACGAGGTTCATTCAGGGCGGTATGAATGTCATGGCAGATCGCCTCAGCCGGAAGGGTCAGGTCATCCCCACAGAGTGGACCCTTCACAAGAATGTTTGCAGCAGACTTTGGGCCCTGTGGGGTCAGCCAACCATAGATCTGTTCGCTACCTCGATAACCTAGAGACTCCTGTTGTATTGTTCTCCGATTCCAGACCCAGCAGCAGTTCACGTGGATGCTTTTCTGCTGGATTGGTCCCATCTCGACCTGTATGCATTCCCGCCGTTCAAGATTGTCAACAGGGTACTTCAGAAGTTCTCCTCTCGCAAAGGGACACGGCTGACGTTGGTTGGCTCCGCTCTGGCCCGCGAGAGAATGGTTCATAGAGGTACTGCAATGGCTGGTCGACATTCCCAGGACTCTTCCTCTAGGAGTGAACCTTCTACGTCAACCTCACGTAAAGAAGGTACACCCAAACCTCCACGCTCTTCGTCTGACTGCCTTCAGACTTTCGAAAGACTCTCAAGAGCTAGGGGCTTTTCGAAGGAGGCAGCCAGAGCGATTGCCAGAGCAAGGAGAACATCCACTCTCAGAATCTATCAGTCTCAAGGGGAAGTCTTCCGTAGCTGGTACAAGACCAATGCAATTTCCTCAACCAGTACCACTGTAACCCAGATTGCTGACTTCCTGTTACATCTAAGGAAAGTAAGATCCCTTTCAGCTCCTACGATCAAGGGTTACAGAAGTATGTTGGCAGCGGTTTTCCGCCACAGAGGCTTGGATCTTTCCACCAACAAAGATCTACAGGACCTCCCTAGGTCTTTTGAGACCTCAAAGGAACGTCGGTTGTCCACTCCAGGCTGGAATCTAGACGTGGTCCTAAGGTTCCTTATGTCATCAAGATTTGAACCTCTCCAATCAGCCTCTTTTTAGGACCTCACATTAAAAACTCTTTTCCTCGTGTGCTTGACAACAGCTAAAAGAGTAAGTGAGATCCACGCCTTCAGCAGGATCATTGTTTTCACATCTGAAACGGCTACATGTTCCTTGCAGCTCGGTTTTTGCTAAACGAGCTTCCTTCACGTCCTTGGCCTAAGTCGTTCGAGATCCCAAGCCTGTCCAACTTGGTGGGGAATGAACTGGAGAGAGTACTTTGCCCAGTTAGAGCTCTTAGGTACTATCTAAAAAGGTCTTAACCTTTACGAGGACAATCAGAAGCCTTATGGTGTGCTATCAAGAAACCTTCTTTTCCAAGGTCTAAGAACTCAGTTTCTTACTATTCAGGCTTCTGATTAGGGAAGCACATTCTCATCTGAAGGAAGAAGACCTTGCTTTGCTGAAGGTAAGGACACATGAAGTGGGAGCTGTGGCTACTTCAGTGGCCTTCAAACAGAACCGTTCTCTGCAGAGTGTTATGGATGCAACCTATTGGAGAAGCAAGTCAGTGTTCGCATCATTCTATCTCAAAGATGTCCAGTCTCTTTACGAGTACTGCTACACCCTGGGACCATTCGTAGCAACGAATGCAGTAGTAGGCGGGGGCTCAGCCACTACATACCCATAATCCCATAACCTTTTAACCTTTCTCTTGAATACTTTTTATGGGTTGTACGGTCGGCTAAGAAGCCTTCCACATCCTTGTTGATTTGGCGGGTGGTCAATTCTTTCTTGAGAAGCGCCGAGGTTAAAGGTTGTGATGAGGTCCTTTAGTATGGGTTGCAGCCCTTGATACTTCAGCACCTTAGAGTTGTTCAGCCTCCTAAGAGGAACGCTGCGCTCAGTAAGGAAGACGAACTTATTTAAGGCAGAGTAATGGCTCAAGTCGACTTCCTTACCAGGTACTTATAATTTCATTGTTATTTTGAATAACTGATAATATGAAATACGGGATACTTAGCTTCTTGATATACATGTACACTGGTTTTCACCCACCTACCTGGGTGTGAATCAGCTACATGATTATCGGGTAAGATTAATATTGAAAAATGTTATTTTCATTAGTAAAATAAATTTTTGAATATACTTACCCGATAATCATGATTTAATTGACCCACCCTTCCTCCCCATAGAACCAGTGGACCGAGGAAAAATTGAGGTGGTGTCAACAAGAAGTACTGCAGTACCTGGCCACAGGTGGCGCTTGTGAGTACACCCCCCTCTTGTATAGCGATCGCTGGCGTATCCCTTCCGTAGAATTCTGTCGGGCAACGGAGTTGACAGCTACATGATTATCGGGTAAGTATATTCAAAAATTTATTTTACTAATGAAAATAACATAATTCTAACTTCGTTATCTAAGGGTCATAGAACTTTTCCTAAAAATAGTTTTTATTCATAATCACTAAAAGTGCAAGTCATTCTCAATGTTTGTTTTTTTACCCCCAATGCCACACACACACACACACACACACACACACACACACACACACACACACACACACACACACACACACACACACACACTCTCTCTCTCTCTCTCTCTCTCTCTCTCTCTCTCTCTCTCTCTCTCTCTCTCTCTCTCTCTCTCTCTCTCTCTCTCAAATGAGAATAATAAACATATAGTGAGTATTTTTCATCACCCAATAAATTTTCTCAAATTTTGTACTAAACTTAAATGTATACTATATTTATGTAGAGCCTTCTTTGTTATTTTTATACATTTATACTTATTCTACTTCTCTCTGTGAAGGTATTTTTGGAGCCAGTTATGAGTTCTCTAGAGCTAGTTGAATGATATCTGCTACCATCCCACCCCAATGGACGTTATCTCCAACCTAAAAATATGTTTTAGAATAGTCATCAGTCCTCAGAGTCCAATTCAAATAATTGTAGGTAGATTTAGAGATATCTAATGATACCAGTTTATCATACATGTAATGAGCTTTTGTTGGAAAAACAAATTCAATTTGGCATTAGCAAAGTAAATTGACATACATTATCATCAGAAGTAGCTGTGAGAGAGAGAGAGAGAGAGAGAGAGAGAGAGAGAGAGAGAGAGAGAGAGAGAGAGAGAGAGAGAGAGAGAGAGAGAGAGAATATTAACGTTATAAGTACTAAACTGTATTGTATTTTTATTACAATAATTATTACTGTATCTTTAATTATGAAATTATTTTTTACAAGATTTCCCCATTATCTGATGAATTTACTAATGGTAGTTGTGTGTCTGGTTACCTATTGCCTCCAGATAAGGATGTTGTAGTATCATTTGATGTTGGACTTGACAAGGTCTTCCTTTTTTGGAGCTACTACTTTTCAATCTGCTGCTATACTGTAATATTAAAGATAGTACAGTTGTAGTCTTTAGGTATGCCTTCTTCTTTGGCACTTGTGGCACTGGTTGGTGAGAAACCAGTTGGTACCGATACTGCTCAAGCCACTGCCAATTATCCGCATCCGACTCGTGCCCTCTAAAGGGTGTTCTCTTTTGAGAATAACTTAAAATACTTTGTGGCCATGCTGTGGGTGTAGGCTGCATTTCCTTTTTTATTTTATTTCTTCTAAGGTTATGGTACCAGTAACTTATTGCAGAAGCTGTTTTCTCTTTTTATAGTTATTCATGGGGATGCTACCTGTTTAAAGACTAATCACCTGCGTAAAGTTCAGGGTAGTTATTCAGAGACATTATGGAAGGCATATGCTATAGAGGCATGTCTTCTTTTCGCGATGGTATACACCTGTTCCACTGTAAGGGGCAAATTCACATGGCTTTACTTCACCAGTTAGTGGCTTCATTTTGAGCTAAGTGTACATCATGATGTGTCTTGTAATGATCCACCTGTTAACTGGTGCTTGCCATGACTGTCTTACTTAGCATTTGTAATACACAGCAACACCTACTTTCATACCTAATGATGCATCCATGCACCACGTGATATTACCGAGTCATATCTGTTCCATCTAGCTGTAACTACTGCTAGTTGTATTGGTAAAACACTTTGCTTCCTCTGGAAGGCACATGCTATTGAGGCATGTCTTCTTTTCGCAATGGTATACACCTGTTCCACTGTAAGGGGCAAATTCACATGGCTTTACTTCACCAGTTAGTGGCTTCATTTTGAGCTAAGTGTACATCATGATGTGTCTTGTAATGATCCACCTGTTAACTGGTGCTTGCCATGACTGTCTTACTTAGCATTTGTAATACACAGCAACACCTACTTTCATACCTAATGATGCATCCATGCACCACGTGATATTACTGAGTCATATCTGTTCCATCTAGCTGTAACTACTGCTAGTTGTATTGGTAAAACACTTTGCTTCCTCTGGAAGAACAGCGTAGTCTGTAGAGGTGATGCCATCGTTTCTTTACACCCCCACTACCTACCTATGACTATTTACACCAATCTTGTTCACATGCATTAACCTGAATGTTAAAGAATTTGGCGTGTGAAACAAGGGATATTATTTGGAGGAAAGTCTCGCCCAGAATTTTTTCTATTCCATTTTTTTTTTAATAGCCATTTATCACCTAATTGTAGCATTCTGCTTTTCCAATTAGTGCTGTAGCTTGGCTAGTATTAATTATAGTAATAATTGTACCAGTTCCCTTCACCATTGAGGCATTTATATAGAGGTTTGTATTTATGGGATATAAAAATTAATTGGAATTTTATACTGTATTTCATGAATTAAACTTCTGTGCAATAGCCTTTTTCAATTATAAATATATATATATATATATATATATATATATATATATATATATATATATATATATACTGTGTATATATATATACTGTGTATATATATATATATATATATATATATACATATATATATATAAATATATACATATATATATATATATATATATATATGTATATATATATATATATATATATATATATATATACATATATATATATATATACATATATATATATATATATATATATATATATATATGTATATATATATATATATATATATATATATGTGTGTGTGTATATATATATATATATATATATATATATATATATATATATATATGTATATATAATTTTTTTTTCTAAGTAAATAGGTAACCCTTCTGACAGTATCAAGTTGAGGGCCACAAAAATTTATAAATCTTGGTTTTTATTAGTTTCTTTTTGTAACATACTGTAAAGTATTCTGTCTTTTCATTTTCAGATGTTTTAACCAGTCCTACTTCTATTGCCGAAGGACAGATGAAGCAGCTCAACATGATGGTACGGACTCGTTCAGATTCGGGGAAAGAACTCACAGATGCTGTAAGTTTTATGTAGCGTTGCTTGGAATGTGGTAAAGTTGGAGTGAATGCTTTTGACCAAATACCTAGCAAAATCTGTGGAATTTGTGTGATTTAAGTTATTTAGTAATTATTTTATGATTTGGAAATGTAGAGTTGAAATGTCTTTGGCCTACTAAAACTGTCTTTGTGTCACTTTTTTTTGGAATTTCTATTTTGATTTTGACTAGTGCCTGGGAATGTAGTGCTGCTCATTTACAGAATACTGTGCTGATTATTTTTTTGTAATTTGATTATTTATTGTTTTACTATTCAGAAAGTACAGTTGTCCCTTTCTCTCAGTGTTCAAATACAGAGTTTTCTCAAAAGTGGGCTTTTGCTAATCTAAAATACTACGAGTTATTTGAGCATTCCATAGGATATACATCAAAGGGCAATGATGTTTTCAAGTATCCTGATAGTATTTGAAATGAAAAATATGATTTTTAAAGCATCATTATTTTAACACAAAGATATTTTTTATGAATAAAAAAGTTTTCATATGCAAACCTATAAATCATAAGATGACTTCTGAATGCAAAGAAAGGATGAGGGAATATAATCTCAATTAGAGAGGAACTGTATGGAAAATATTTTTTAATATAGATACATGACTAGTTCAGTGCAACCCGTTAATCATAAGATGCCTTGCATAGCTATTGATGGTACCTTGAAAGAAGACCAGATTCTGCAGTAGACACAACCCCTTGTCATGGTAGGTTATAAGTCTAGTAGCGAGTTTGTATTTCAAGGTTGTTAATTGGTAATGTAGTGATTTGTAGGATGTAGGCTGGCCAGGACATCAGCCACCCGTTGAGATACTACCGCTATAGAGTTATTAGTTTCTTTGACTGGCCAGACAGTTCATCATTGGACCCCTCTCTGGTCACGGCTCATTTTACCCGTCCTCCTCTTTCCTCATACACCTGACAAAACAAAGATAACCAAAAAATTCTTCTTCACTCAAGGGGTTAACTACTGCACTGTAATAGCTCAATGGTTACTTTCCTCCTGGTAAGCAGCTCTTCTAGGAGAAGGACACTAAAATCAAACCATTGTTCTCTAGTCTTGGGCAGTGCTATAGCCACTATGCTGTGGTTGTCTACTGTCTTTGGATTAGTTTTCTTGCTTGAGGGTACACTCGGGTACTATTCTATCTGTTACCGTATTTCCTTTCCTTACATGGCTGTTTTCCCTGTTGGATCTTTTGGGCTTGAAGCATCCTGCTTTTCCAAGTAGGGTTGTAGCTTAGTTAGTAATAATGATGATAATGGTTCTCTGCAGAGGATAATGAAGCATTGGTTGGTACTCGGCATAGGACAATGTTTCATGCCCTATTACTCGCATCTGTAGAGGTTTTGATGAGACTTGGATTCTGTCGGAGGTACAGTACTGCAAAGAGAAAAGATAGTATAAGTGGAAGGAGAATCATCAGGTAATTTCCCACCTTTCCTCTGAATGAATTGTTCTGCTGCATCCACTGGTCCCAGGAAGAGAGATCCTTTCATTTGTGAGTTAGGTCTTTGGGGGTTAAAATTGAACTAAAGTGAGGGTGCTCTCCTCACTTTCCCATGGTATAGTTGATAGTCAGTATCATGATTGAATCCAACAAATGGAGACATTACATGACCTTGTGGGCTTTAATCCTCAGGTAGGAGTAAGTTTTCTATTAAAGCCATCTGTAGGATCAGGTGATCACTCCTCTCAGCCAGCCCTATATTCAGAAAAGGATCTCTCGAGGCAAGATGAGAGTCGCCCTATTTGCAACTGGCAGGGCTGGGTTCGCAAAGGGGAGAGTTGCAATGTCGAAAGGTCCTTATTTGTGGCTCTTGACCGTGAAGTTGTGGATTGCTAGCTTATTGTGTGTGTTATAAAACCTAATAATGGAAAGCATTCCTAAGTTCAACTGTCATAAATCCCATGCCCAAAGGAATAAATGATTTTTCTGAGAGGGACTGCTGTAAAGATATATACAAGGCTCTATTTTAGCAGTAGAGTAACCTCTGGTTTATTTATTTGTGGTAAGCCTTAACCACGATTCCCCACCCGCATTTTCCACACTCTAGGACGTGGCACCTTGGTAAGTAGATACCCCTCTGCTCACATGGTATGACTTGGAAGTCTGTTGCCTTCATTGATCGTGATCATTGTGGACAAAGCCTGAACTTTGCTGGTGTGTCAGTGACAGATGGCATTACTTTTTCAACAGTAAAACTGGTTTACCAACCTTCTATCTACAAGTAAACCTAACCAGGAGGTTGAACTCCACAGCTAGAGGTTTCCCTTAAAATTTCTTCACAAAGCTAGCTTCAATCATGCAGAACTCATACCCTTAACCTCTACTTCCTCCCAACAAAATTAAAACCTGTTTTGTAATTGGTAAAGATAAAGGGAAATAGATGTGGTCATTGAGGTCATCCTTCCCCTCCCAGCTCATATTCTTCTATTACCAATGCATCAAAAGAAAAAAAGACAGTCTTGGCAATTAAAAGATATTAGTGTGCTATGTCTCAAGACTTGGGCTTTTTGGACTCAACATGGGTTCTTCACTGGAATTTAGAAAATATTAGCATTTTAAGGTTCCTCGTAAGACGATTAACCCATATATAGACGGAATAATAGTCCAGAAAGAGTCGTGATAAACGTATCCAAGAACTCTGTCTGTATTCTTTATCTGTTCATACCTTAAAGATGGTCGTACCACTAGACTGCTTTTGAGATGGGTCAGAGAAGACCACAATTCTTCAATAAAGACTGACACCAAGGTTTATCCCTTGTAGCTGAAATGTATTCAAAAGACAAAAAACTTGTTGCTTAGGTCTCATGGTCCTGTTAGAACAATTTTTTGTTAAAAATAAAAACTCCAGCGAAGTTATATTCATACTTTATACAAAACATTTGAAGACTGACAAGAAATTTTACTTCCAGTTCTTCAGATAAGATGATCTAGAGTATGTATAGAAATGGAATTGATAGCGAAGAGCTAGAATTAAAGTACCAGTACTTTTTTTGAGATTAGGCTTTTATCCAAGGAGTGTATCAAAGGTAGTTAGGTTCTTTATTTTTTTCTTCTGCAGATAGTAGTGGTTTAAGAGGTCCCTGATTTCTGAGGTTACAGGTTCAGAAGATTTAGTTTTATCATCATTCTACTCCTATCATTGTCCAAAATTGCTTATTAGGCTCATAGTTTCAGTATTTTATCTGAATCCCTGTAGCTTTTGGACCGATAGTACAATTCTATCATCTATCCCTGAGGTATTTTGTAACTCGATCCTTCACACGTGCATTATTTGGATTATTTTTATTACAGTAGATTTCTTGATATATTTAGTGTTGAGAAAATCCAGTGAAGGACAGTTCCTGATAATTGCTCTTAGGACAATGCAGTAAAGGACAGTTTCTTATATTTGATGTTAGAACAAGGCGGTAAAAGATAGTTACTGATATTTGATATTCAGACAATGCAGTAAAAACCAGTTCCTGATATTTTGTGTTATGACAATACAGTAAAAGGCCTGTTCCTGATATCTGGTGTTAGGACAGTTCAGTAAAAGCCTGTTCCTGATATTTGGTGTTAGGACAATACAGAAAAGGCCTGTTCCTGATATTTGGTGTTAGGACAATACAGAAAAGGCCTGTTCCTGATATCTGGTTTTAGGACAATGCAGTAAAAGCATGTTCCTAATATCTGGTGTTATGAAAATGCAGTAAAGGCCTGTTCCTGATATCTGCTGTTAGAACAAGGAAGTAAAAGTCTGTTCCTGGTATTTGGTATTATTAAACATTATCTTATGATAATTTACCTAGCCTTGAACCTCCAAATACCACTCAAATTTTAACCACATTGGCAACCCTGCTAATTCTTATTCTGCGCCCCCCCCCCTTCCCCGTTGGCAACACTTCTGCCTGAACCAGCTGTCAACTCACCATGAAAATCAGTTTCAATGAGCGTCTGGGCCGTTAACAGCTCGAGTGCTCTGTTTCATTTTTCATGAGTTTTTTCAATGGTTATGTAACACCAGTTACCTTATTACGTGTTTTTTTTTCTTTTTTATGATATCCTTGTGTGGATTGTCATTGATTTATGTAATATTTTGTGTAACCCAGCTGAAAAAATTTTTGCATTATGAAACATTGCTGCACTCAGCCGTTTGTATCTGGTTAGGAACTATCCTTTCTGTGGACCAGATAAGTTGCAGGGAGTATGGGTTTGATAATTTTACTAATGTCAAAGGTAAGGCGTTTGTTTTGCTTTCCCACGGAACTCCTGCCGAGCTTGGTACTATAGAAAATGAGTGATCTTGTTAAACCCCTAAGTCCTTGCATCACAAAGGGCTCATAAGTGTATCTTTGCTTAGTGTTGAATTCCTTGCATTTTGGGTTCCAGTTCTTTGGCTTCATTCCCTGGATTTTGCATGGTCATTGGTCATCATTCTTTGGAATTACCATTTGTTCTTGTTTATAACAAGTGCTTCCACCTTTTCCAACTTTTCCATTATGAATGGGTTGGTTTTTTCATCTCACTAGGTGGCCGTTCCATTTTGGCTCTTTGCCCCCCGTGGGTGGTCAGTTGGAATTATATGAAGAAGGGTGAGGGGATGACCGGTTGGGGTTTGAGAGGGAGAGGGAAAGGTGCAAAAGGGGAAACACCATGAATAAAAATTGTAATAATGAATGAAAAGGAACTTGGATGATATTAGTTATAGAAACAATGATATGAATATATTAACAAGTGAGTGTTAGTGTTAGTTAAGAAAGAGACAGACTATGAAGATGGCATTGGAGAGCGGGCCAGTGATCTGTGGAGATGTGGCACCGGTAGGGATATTCGTTTAAAAGCAAGTGCCCTCCCCTATCGACCCCTTTTTGCTGTGATGAGTATAGTTATTATTAGAAGGAAAGCTACAACCTTTGTTGGAAAAGCTGATTGGGACAAGCCTGAGGTGCCCCAATAGGGAAAATCAGCTGAGTAAGAAAAAACCTTGCCTTTTAAAGAATAAAATAATCATCATCACCTCCTCTTACGCCTATTGACGCAGAGGACTTCGGTTAGATTTCGCTAGTCGTCTCTATTTGGAGCTTTTAAATCGATACTTCTCCAATCATCACCTCCTACTTTGCACTTCATAGTCCTCAGCCATGCAGGCCTGGGTCTTCCAACTCTTCTAGTGCCTTGTGGAGCCCAAAGAATAAGATATGGAAGAGAAATTAGAAATAGATCCAAAATAGATAAGTTTAATAGATAAAGTAATGGAAAAGTTATGAAGCCAGACTCCAGTTAACATGCTCAAAAGAAAACATCAATATGCTCAGATTCTTTTGCAGTGTTAATGGCTGTCTACCATGTCTATTTTCTCTCACTATGACTAAAGAGTCTAGGGAATGGCTATCTACCATGTCCATTTTCTCTCACTATGACTAAAGTCTAGGGAATGGCTATCTACCATGTCCATTTTCTCTCACTATGACTAAAGAGTCTAGGGAATGGCTATCTACCATGTCCATTTTCTCTCACTATGACTAAAGAGTCTAGGGAATGGCTATCTACCATGTCCATTTTCTCTCACTATGACTTAAGAGTCTAGGGAATGGCTATCTACCATGTCCATTTTCTCTCACTATGACTAAAGAGTCTAGGGAATGGCTATCTACCATGTCCATTTTCTCTCACTATGACTAAAGAGTCTAGGGAATGGCTATCTACCATGTCCATTTTCTCTCACTATGACTTAAGAGTCTAGGGAATGGCTATCTACCATGTCCATTTTCTCTCACTATGACTAAAGTCTAGGGAATGGCTATCTACCATGTCCATTTTCTCTCACTATGACTAAAGAGTCTGGGGAATGGCTATCTACCATGTCCATTTTCTCTCACTATGACTAAAGAGTCTAGGGAATGGCTATCTACCATGTCCATTTTCTCTCACTATGACTAAAGAGTTTAGGGAATGGCTATCTACCATGTCCATTTTCTCTCACTATGACTAAAGAGTTTAGGGAATGGCTATCTACCATGTCCATTTTCTCTCACTATGACTAAAGAGTCTAGGGAATGGCTATCTACCATGTCCATTTTCTCTCACTATGACTAAAGAGTCTAGGGAATGGCTATCTACCATGTCCATTTTCTCTCACTATGACTTAAGAGTCTAGGGAATGGCTATCTACCATGTCCATTTTCTCTCACTATGACTAAAGAGTCTAGGGAATGGCTATCTACCATGTCCATTTTCTCTCACTATGACTAAAGAGTTTAGGGAATGGCTATCTACCATGTCCATTTTCTCTCACTATGACTAAAGAGTCTAGGGAATGGCTATCTACCATGTCCATTTTCTCTCACTATGACTAAAGAGTCTAGGGAATGGCTATCTACCATGTCTATTTTCTCTCTTACTAAGAGTAAAGAGTCTAGGAGTTTATTGGTCAGGATTATGAGCTAATTATGAGTGAAGGTTTTAATGAAAACTAAATACTATAACGAGAACTAAGGTTATGTACTTTGTTTAATTCTAAAGGGGAAATTCTAATTTCCCTGTATTTTAGTTGCTTTATTCTTGAAGGAGAATTAAAATTCCATTGCATTTTCAGTTAAGGAAGTAGTTCTTATTAAAATGTATTTCAGTATTCAACTTTGATTTCTTTTTCATTTGTCAGTACAGTAATGTAAATGCTATTTAATTTTTATTATATTTTCAGGACATTTTATTATTTTTTATAGAAACTATCACTTGCATGAACTTGTGGATGTAGCTGCTTATTTCTAGGATTTTTTTTTCAGTACAGTAATTAATGTTTTTTTTGAAATTTACCAAAGTTCTGCAAGTAAGCAGATTCACAAACATAGATATCCACTGTAGAAGAGGGTCAACTGTGTGTACGTATGTTTATGTGAAATATTCATATGTACATTCACTGTTTTTTGTGTACTCTTAACAAGCTCCATAGCCAAATAACCTGGCATTAGATTCATAAATTATTTGTCAATTGTTTCTTCAGTCCTTATTGAATTAAGTGTCATTTCATACTGTACTTTGTTTTGGTACTGTGTAACAACTTCTGTATATGAGGCCAAGTGAAAATACTTGCTACCTTCTTGAAATGCTTTAGTACAATAATGGTTGCTTTTCTTGCATGTGCCTATAACTTACATCTCCTTTCTTCAAGGAATGGTTTTTGCCGTCTCCTGTTGACTTAGATGCCTACATAAGTGACAAAGTGAGTTTGTATTCTAATCAAAGTTAATATGATATTTTTAATGTTAAGAGAAACAAAAAGACCAAGTTTGGTTTGATATAGGGGTTACAATGAATGCTATCCCATGCTAGTGTAATGTAGTATACTTCAAGATTGGATATATTCTTGATTATTGCACTTTGAGAGCAAAAGCATCTTAGAAATATAAGTACTGTACAATAGTGTATGGTAATAGTACATATTAACCTCAAGCTTCAGTAGTATTTATTAGAAATAGTGGGATTCAAATACAGGTTTAGTTTTTTAAGTATCCATATAGGAATATAATTATATTCAGTTTTCATAATGAAAATTGATGTGCCATTTTAAATTTAAAGGAGAAATCATTAATAATGTAGGGTGTTACTTTCCTAGGAAACCTCTAAAACCATTGCCAAAAATATCCTGAAAACTTTCTGCCATTTGTTCAAAAATTATTTTGTGTGAATAAACTCCTTTTTGACACCTTTCTTCCTCCCACCCACCTGCATGTTTAAAGTAATTTTGTTACAGCAACTAGCCATGCAGTGTTTTTTATTTTGGATGTCTATAATTTCATACAAGGTTAAACACATTGCAATGAAGTGGTAAATATTGTTTAAGTCCCTACCACTGCCTTAAGAATTTATCACATCAGAACAAAGGGACAATAACCTAAAGATTTTAAGTAGATGATGCTCTTTTTTGCATGGCATGAGAGATGCCCATATTATGAGATGTACTACCAGTTTGTGATTGTCATTTGAGAGCATTTTGTTCTTGTTTCTGTGCATTATGTTCATGTTCTTTCTCTTTTCATCGCAGTTTGTGTTCTCCATCTGTTTCATTCGCTTCTTTGTTGCTCTGTGCTTCCCTCATAGCTTTTCATGTATAGAATTTGATATTCCCTTAAGAGGTTATCATTTTTGCCTGGAATAATATTGTGAGTAAAGTTAATGATAAAAACAAGCAATGGCTGGACAATTATTCCTGTAGTTTTTTTTTCTTTGTAAATCAATTTTCATTGTAAATCAATTAGATTGAATGTTAATGTTTTTTTTCATAATAGCCGTATCCCTTGATTGTAGTAATTATATCTAACTCAAGTGTGAATCCCATACCACTGATGAGGAGGTACTGTACTTATTATTTCATTACTATTTCGAGGTCCCCTTAAATTTTTCCATTTCTGCATTCTATGTACTTTGCCATTTCCACATTTTTACTATCCTTCCTGTGCATCTTTGATAATTTTCAGCTGTGTTGTGGTTCTGATTTAATTCTTCTCTTTTCTTCTTTACCCTTGCCACATATTTTTATCCTCTACTTTGTGTATACACTACATCTCTCTTTGCATCCCCATGTATCTTTTCTATGATTTCCTAATGTACATTTTAATTCACAACAAAGTCTGCCTTTTTTTATATCCCTTCTGTGATGTCAATATAACCACTTTTTATATCGTATTTACTGACAATCCTTTTTGACTTCTCACTTCTTTTTTTCATATACATACACCCTTTTTACTTCATTGTTCATTTAGTTTTTGTTGATTCCCTCTCTTCCTTTTTCTATCCTTATGGTCAAATAAGCTTGTTGTAGTCTATGGTGTTCAGCATCCCCCACTGGCTAGAATAGTAATACCCTTTTCTTTAATGTTGTCTATCAGCATTATTTCAAAATCGATCTGTGATTCAGCTTCCCTTTTTGTATGTTTGCAATTTCTGTCTGGACTTGATATACACAGAGATGTTATTTAGCAACTTTGATCCTTGGCTCTTTCAGAATTTCTGTAATGCACCCCAAATATTACAGTACAGTACAGTATTTGAAAAAAAAATTGTTTCAAACTAACCCATCACTTGATATCTATCCCACATGCAAGGTGCTTTATTGTTAAGGTACATCAGTTCCCCTCCCCCACAAAAAAAAAAAAAAACAGATAAATTATGTTCAGTCTGTAGCACTGCATATACGCATGTCATCTGATTCATGAATTATGAAAAAAATCTGGTAGGAGAAAGGCTCTCCAGTCATAAGTAGTGGAATTGTATGATTTTGAGAAACAATTCTATTTTAAAGTTACATTTGCCTCACAAATACCCATTATGTATACTGGTAATTAAGTAGCCCTAATTGCAGCTTAGAATGAAAGGATTGAACTGCTCATACTGTAAGTCAGTCAAAAGTTATTTCAGGGAGAGATTGATTTATTTGGGATTATAATAAACCAAAAGAAAGATGTAGACTTAGCAATATTAAGAGTTAGATAAAAGGGAAAAATAGCAGCAGATTTTGGAGGATTGCCCCCTATCTTTTACTGTAATCTAATTACAATATCTGATAAGATCAAGAAAATCTTGGTACCTCCCTATGCATTTTTTAAGACTGATAGGTCAAGAAAGTTAAAAACTGTATGAAACACTGTTCGAGAGGTAGAAAAATAACGAGGTTTAGAATGACACTGGAACTGCTACGGTATTAAGAACTATCATCACATGGTTTTGTTAAAAGAATAGTTTTAAATCTTTAAAGAGTTGCAAATTACTTATGTATCTTTAGGTATAAAAGAAAAAAAAAGAAAAAAAAAGAGTATAACGATTTGTTAAAGCATTGTATGCTCATGATTTTTGGATAACCAGATTTTAGTCTATCTAGTTTAGGTTACTCACCCTTATTTTAACCCCTCTTGGAGCTATTATTGTGGACATACGTAGATTACTGTACTATATAGGTAAACTGTAGTAAATATGACATCTGTTATTATTATTGTTATTATGTATTACTATTATCATTAGCTAAACTACAACCCTAGTTGAAAAAGCAGGATGCTATAAGCCCAAGGGCTTGAACAGGGAAAAATAGCCTCGTAAGGAAAGGAAATAAGGAAATAAACTATATGAAAAGTAATGAACAATTAAAATGAAATAGTTCAAAACAGTGACATTAAAACACATCTTTCATATATAAACTATAAAAAGACATATGTCAGCCTGTTTAACATAAAAACAATTGCGGCAAGATTGAGCTTTTGAAGTTCTACCAATTCAATTACCCGATTAGAAAGATCATTCCACAACTTGGTTACAGCTGGAATAAAACTTCTAGAATACTGTGTAGTATTGAGCCTCGTGATGAAGAATGCCTGGCTATTAGAATTAACTTCATGCCTAGTATTACACATTTATGCATTTTGCAAGATTAAAACCCCCATATTAAATTTTTTGAGTCCATATAATTTATACAACAATAAACACTTTGTATACCTACAAGGGTTCTGCTTATGTAAATTTGATAAATTTATTAATTCATAAAAGGATTTTTTTATTACCAAAATACAGTATATCCTAAAACATAATTAAACATTAAGAAATTCTAAATATCTAACTGCCATGGGTTTAGGAAAGATCTTGTAGTGTTATATTTGAAATCTTATTTAAATTGATAGAATAATGATGATTAGTCTACATATTTTCTGTTTCTTATCGATGTAAAACTGATTCATAATCAAACATATTACAATTCCCAGACACATTATTTTAATTTCAAGGCTCCAGGCCCTCCCTGGGTATGTAATGGACCACAGTTCTGGTCTAGCCATGTGTCAAATTAATCCCTTATGAAATTTACTAAGATTCTTTACGTACATTTATATCAAGGTGCACTTATTGAATTGTATTCAAAGAACTCTTCATTGTTAATGGGGACATTTCTTTAGGAAATCTTCAATATATTTTCAACATTACTTTCATCCTTGATCTGTAATAAAGGGAATATATTAGGATACAATTTGTCCTCATAAGTTTTAGATGATGGATCCCAATTTCAATTTGTCACCTGCCCACGAAGATTAAGAGTAGATTTCTCGAGTGAGATAGGACACAATACTTTCATAGGAACATAGAAGCTCGACTTTTTACTCACTAGTGACCCATAACCTAGCATCTCCTGCAGTTGGTAGAATATGATTATGGAAAATAATCCCTATTGTGTAGCAAACATAAATTGATGTAAACTTTTATTTTCTGTCTCTTGAAGCTGTTTTCCTGAATTTGAGAGAAAGAGAACGTCAGTGATACTAATTTTTCAATTGCTACTTTATTGTATAAGATAAATATAATTTAGATATGTCTAGTAGTAGTGTCCTGACACTTGAAAGAATACAAATTAGAAAAGAAGAGGTGGTTCTATATAAAGTATGTGTAAATTAATAGTAACCTATTGTGGCTTATTTGCTTTCATAAATAGCGATGCATTTTGCAAACGTTATAAAGTATCTCTTTTGGAAGTAACACTCCATTACCATTTACTGCTACTTTCAAGTAGTTTCATCCTAATTCCTTAATTTAGTGTGACTTATAAAGGTTATCTCAAATTAGCGTTTATAACAAATAGATTGAAATGTATTTGAATTTTTAGAGTATACTGTAGTTTTTATTTTACTTTAGATATTCAGCTCCCATTCCATAGTTTTTTCTTCTTTCTTTTCTTATGTTCCCTTTAGTGTCTTCCTTATTAGCTGCCCAACTTTTGTAACTCTTTCTTGCTTTAATATTCACTGACCACTTAGACCAAATACTTGCTAAAGAATTGAGAGTAGAAATGGGACATTGTTTTCTTTTTTTATTGCGACTTAAGATAGTGGTCTTGTTGTGTTCTTTATTTCATTAAAAGAAATAGTATTGCATAGATGGGGTTTCAGCTTTTATAAGTTGTAGAAATCATATAGATACAGTACTGTAGTTTTAAGCCCATTATTTTAGTTTGTAATTTCCCTTCAGTATTTTCACTAAAAAATCACCAATCAATTTGATGGTTTGTTTGCAATTTCAATTAAGAAGTTTCAAAAATTACCTGTAATTACTTTTATATGTATCTGTCACTGCTTCCTAAGTTGGCTCAGGGTATACATTGTGTACATTTGCTGTTTATTTACTGTCTCCATTTGTTGTTTGATACTGTAATGTACATAAAGTACTTTAATAGTTTATGTAGTATATTACTGTAATTTATTGTCATCACAGTCCCATTTCTGGTGTAGATTTTAAGAATGTTTAAAGCGGTCCTTTAGATTTATTTTATTGACATACTTTCTTGAATATTTATTTTTAGGAGATACTTCAGCAAGTAACGGTGTTGAATCTCGATACGGGTGAAAGGATACCGCTCAGTGATGCTGAAAATTGTCTGCCTCAAGCACTCAATCCTCTTTCTCTTCATATCATGAGGCTTACCAGTGAATATGTCAGGTAAGATGTATTGTAGGGTTGATCATTTACAATAAATGTAACAGATTTATTAGATAATTAATTAATTACCTCTGCCAACAAAGTTGTTAGGAGGTTATGGTTTTGCCATTGTTTGTGTGTGTGTGTTTGTGAACAGGTTCCTGGTCATAATTTGAATCATAAAGTAATGAAACTTGCAGGGATTAACTGTTATGTAGAAAGCTGGAAGTTATTAAATTTTGGAAGGTCAAGGTCACGCTCAAGCAAAATGTCCAATTCACGTAATCAGCCTTAAGTTTGGACAGCGTTGTCACAGATTTTAAACTTGGTTCATACTTTATTGTATGAAAATCCACGCCAATTAATACATGTCAAGGTCAACGTCGAGCAATAAGATGCTGCTGCGGAGGTCGACACTCTACTGAGTACCCCTCTAGTTAGCATATGTGGCAGTGCCATTTAAAGCATTTTTTTTTACTATACAGTATATACTAATAGTAGCCATAATTAGTTCTTTTATGTATGGGCAATTTTGTAAAATATCAAAGTACAGTAATGCTTAATGATATAAAAAGGTAGCTTTTAGGTGTAGTAGTCCCTTTTTCTGTATGTTCTCTTGACTATTGTTTTATTAGGTCATCCTGTAAGGAAAAATCTTTACTGTATACTGTAATCTTAGAATTCATATTTCAGTTCTTTAATACTTTGTGATTTCTTTTTAACAGTAACTCAAACATTGATGGGCAGGAATCAGATGAAGAAAGTGTCTTAGATGTAAATGTAAAGAAACTACCCGAAGTAGATGGTTCTGCTGTAAAAAAGAAAACGTAAGTTATTAATTGTTGTTTCTGTATTATCATTATTATTTTTACCAGCCAAGGTGCCCCCATAGTTGGAAAATCCAAAGGCTACAATCCCTAGATCCCAAACAGGGAGAGCATGCCTGTACAGAATGTTTTCATTAGCCGTTGTTACCTGGGGAAAGGGGTAACATACTAACAAACCTTCTGCTATTTATGTGGAGATATACGTCTAGCGTAGCTGGAAGGCTACGCTAAAAGTATATGTCCACATAAATAGCTACAGATTTTTATTAGTTAGGGGAAAATATAAATTAATCTGTGAATTTGTCATATTTGAGGGTGCCTGCTGAGCCACCAGCAGCCATTGCCTGGCCCTCCCTGGTCCTAGCTGGATTGGAGAGGTGGTTAGTTGATTATATGTACTGTATATATGTATGGTTGTCATCTGAGACATTGTCCTGTTGCTTGCTACTGCTGCTCAAGAGTGACCTTTACACCTTTAAAAGTATGTTTGAGTGCACCCTCTTCCAAAAGAACTGTTTTTAACTCGGGACAATGGAAGGCCTTGGTACAAATACTTTGGCATCCTCTAAAACTAAAGAACATTGATATGAATTTGTCGTGTCATTTTCCTTGAAGAGCTGCTTAATGTAGCTGCATAGTTTCCTCTACCCTTACTATGTTGACAGATAGCCATTGAAAAATGTTTACAGTAGCTATCTCCTTGAGTGAAAGTGTAAGCTTCAGTATGTATAGTTTTGTCAGATGTGTGAAGAGAGGAAAATGTATATAGAATTTGCCACATCAGTCTAGGCGCCACATAGACGGCGACTGTGGCACGGGAGTGTATACAGCTATTCTCTTCAGAAAATGATTGTATGATGTCTAGTGATGATTTCTATCTTGAGTACGCATTTTTAGTATGGGGAGATTTTTTCCAAAATGGCAACCAAGATTGCTGCCAGATCCAATCGTAAAACTATATCTCGAGAGCAGATGCTTTTAGTTGAAAACTATAAGGGACTGAATTTTTTCAAAACACTTTTCTACACCAGAAGGACACAGTTTTGTGCAGTTTATTTGCAAATTCTGCTAATATAAGGACGCAATATACAATTAAATGGTTGACTTGCCAATTAACCCTTTTACCCCCAAAGGACGTACTGGTACGTTTCACAAAACTCACCCCTTTACCCCCATGGACGTACTGGTACGTCCTTGCAAAAAAATGCTATTTAATATTTATTTTGCGTATTTTTGATAATTTTTTTGTGAAAATTCATACATTTTCCAAGAGAATGACACCAACCTGACCTCTCTATGATAAAAATTAAGGCTCTTAGAGCAATTTGAAAAAAAATATACTGCAAAATGTGCTGGAAAAAAAATAACCCCTGGGGGTTAAGGGTTGGAAATTTCCAAATAGCCTGGTGGTAAAAGGGTTAAATGTTAATTCTATGAAAACAAAAGATTTACTTACTTCATTATATCTTGATTTAACTGAAGTTGAGTCACCTGAACACAGTGTTATAATACCTAATAGATAAGATTTTAAATTGAAGGATAAAGAAGTAACTAGGCAAAAAAAAGGTATATTCAGTTATCTGTAATCTCCACGAATATGTCCATCTGACTGTATATGTATTTTAATTATACAGTGTCACATTGTGCATGCCCTGTGGCCCTTTTTGGGCTGTCCTTAGTTGGAATTACGCAATGATTGGTCCATGATCTATGTGAAGTTATATATACCAACTACAAAGTAATGGAAACTGAATACATAATCAATCATACTATAAACTGAAAATTCCTTTCAAATTTATTTTAGAAGAAAAAAGTCTAGTTGTCTCATCCTTTAGTGCCTTTGTAGATACAATGTGCATAACTGGCTTTATATGTTATTATTTGTGCAATTACTTGAATTTCCACAAGCACAAAATCTTGAGCATGGTACAGAGTTCATTCTGAATTCACATGAGTTTGGTGTGTAACAGATCTTGCAATTACATGGGTTAGGAAAATCCTCAGGTATTGGCTCTGTAATAATTTGAGGGGCCTATCTTGTCCTTGGTCTTCATATCCATAATGATACGGATCATGAATGCCTACACCGTCCTTTAATAAACATGCTCCATTGAAAAATTTGTGGGATAACGGAAGATGGCGAATATGTCCTGCTTCACGAGTTTTCGGACTTATAACTTGGAAAGGTAATCATCAAAACCAACTATTCTTTTAATAATAAGTGTACTGTACTTTTCAAAATGATTAACTTAAGAACCAATTAAGACAGAATCCTACTGTAGGATTAGACCACTAAAAAAACGAATCCGTTACAGGTCCCAGCTCAAGAAATTCCTTGGACGAAAGATGGAGTCTGCAGTGAGCAAGGCACGCTCTTTAGCACATGAAGTTTCCCATAGACATAGGGAGGAAAAAGATGTTTTTGAAGATGATGCTCCAGCACATGATACTATGCAATATGTTAAGGTAAATTGAATGTGTTTATAAGCTGTTTTTGCATCTACTGTACCTAGTAATACTAAGCAATATGTTAAGGTAAATCGAATATGTTTATAAGCTGTCTTTGCATCTACTGTACCTAGTAATGCCATGCGATATGTTAAGGTAAATCAAATGTGTTTATAAGCTGTCTTTGCATCTACTGTACCTAGTAATACTAAGCAATATGTTAAGGTAAATCGAATATGTTTATAAGCTGTCTTTGCATCTACTGTACCTGGTATATGCAGGGCATGACATGTTTTTAAATAGAGTACTGGAGTGTAACCTTACCTCTGAGCTACAGTATATACACTCCTTGATGTAGTGTCCTGTAATAGTGAAGGAAAGGGTTAGAGTAAAAGTTGTATGTCAATTATGGTGTCCAAGAAAATTCAAATCTATTTTTTCTCATTCATTTTCAGATCAAAACTGCACACAGCCATAAAGGGCCTCATGAGTTTGACAATCTTATGTATGTACAGGAGATTACTGGTATGTTAATTCTTTTATTCACAATATTTGATGTTATGTAAATCCAGTAGCTTAGGTAAAACGTCGTTAATGATATTCACAACTTTAGTTTTACTTTGATTTTATATGTTATAAATGGAAAGTATTATAATTTTTTTGAACCTCACAAGGACATTTCAGTGTTAATATTAAAAATCTAATTTTCTTTGCTAAAGGTGAATTAAAGAGAAATTGCATTTAAATGATAAAGATATGTTATTGTGTACTATTCAATCTTAGTATTAATCTTGTAAAGATAAAGTTAAAGTTCTTGTTCAATTTATGGATTAGGTTGCATCATGATCCCTAGTAATAACAGAAAATATTTTTTTTTATTAAGTTGCATTAACTACTATATCTGATAGCATATGATTTTTTTTGTTTAACTTGCTTCATGATCTAATATGCAATGTTAAGGCATCCAATGAGTATTAGTGGTTATTTGGATACTAACTAATATTGCCTACTGGTACTGATATCTATACATATTATTTGATACTGTGTTGTAATGATATATGTTATTATTTGATGATTATGATTGTTACAGTGATACCATTCAAGTGTGTTGTAAGGTATTAAGTTTGATCTTTCTCTTCTTTTTCTTCTTCGGGTTGTAATGAAACTTATAATCTGGGATTTTTGTATAACACTTAAAAAGGAAAAGAATTGCACTTTTTAAACAATTAATCGTTGTTTGTTCCAACACAGAATACTTACCTCAAACTACTTTCTTAGGAGTATCTGGGATCTCCTCCCAACCGACCAGAGTTTTGTGTAGTTTACCCTAGTCTCGTTTTCTATGAGGGGTAACCTCAGGTGGAGTGGAACATGCCCTGAGGCTATCCCCCAGGTCAGAGAGCATGCTTGCTCATGTCTCGATCTCCAGTAAGTTCTCTGGTCGCGTTGTGATAACATCTCGACGCTCTCTCCTTACCCAGTGCGACCTTTTATGTCCCCGACCCCCTTTTTGTGTCTTTCGCGGTCCCCGCGTGGACCCATTATTATTATTTTTATTATTACTATCCAAGCTACAGCCCTAATTGGGAAAGCAAGAAAAATAGCCCAGTGAGGAAATGAAACAAGGAAATAAATAACTGAAGAGAACAATTAACAGTGAATCATCCCCCTACCCTTATCCTCTGTGTTCGTCGTGTAGGGGCAGCTTATGTTCTCCTACAGCCACGTGTCCGGAGTGCGAGTCCTGGAACGTGGTGCAGTGGGTGCGGTTCAGCACCAAGAAGAGGAATGCGTCCAAGAGGTCTCATAGGAAGACTCGCCTCTCCTCGCCGCTTACTTTTCCCGATGCCTCGTCGAATGGAGCTTCTTTTATACAGCCATCTTCCCCTACCCAGAGTAGGGGACGAGGTAAGTCAGTTGTGGGGAAGTGCCCATTGCTCTTCCCCAGGAGTCTGAGTGGGTGCGGTATAGCACCAAGAAGAAGTAGGCGACGAAGGGGTCGCCTAAGAAGCCTAGCGCCCCTTCCTTTCTTGCTTCGCCGGGCGTCTCGTCTGACAGAGCTTCCCTACCACCCTCCCCTACCCAGAGTAGGGGACGAGGTAAGTCCGTTGGGGGGAAGAGGCCCGCGGCCCTTCCCCAAGAGTCTGATCTTCAGGATCGTGGGGTTGTGGCGTCGTTCCACGAGTGAGGGGCTTGCGGGAGTGTGTATGGGAGACGGAGTCCTGGTGCAAGCAGGCCACGTCTCCTCTGATATCCCCATGTGGGGAAAAATGTCCCTAATTCTTCTCCAGCCTCTTTGGCGTGTTTTTTCAGTCACTTCTGCAGCCGAGGACATCGCCGAGAAGGAGCCTCCCAAGACGAGGTGCTGAGGAAGCTCAAGAGACGAAGGGAGAAGTCCCGCAAGAAGTTGTCGCGTTCTCGCTCCCCCTCGAGGTCGCGCCACGAGAGTCGGCGCTCAAGATACCTCAAGAGCAGTGAGTGGGTGATGGTTCACCTCGGCAGGCTGCTGGAGCTAGTTGCGGCACCGGGTCCTTCAGGTTGGCGTCCGAGGACGAGATCCCTGGATAGATACTCCTCTGGCAGCAGTGGCACCCGACGGAGGGACTCAGCGTGGCAGGTTCCAGTCGACAGGCGTAAGTCCGCGAAGGGTCCGGCTCCATCCACTCAGCGGGGAGAGTCGCCCCTTCGGTCTGGCAGTCGAGTCCTGACCTCCAAAGGCCACCTAGCTCGGCACGAGCGCAGTGGACCCAGGACGGAGGCCCCCGTTCTGACGGGGATGCCCGCCCTTCGACGTGAACCCCGGCAACCCTACAGCAGGCTCTGGCAGACCGGCATAAGTCTGCGAGGGTTCCGACTCCTTCCGCCCAGCGGAGAGTCGCCCCTTCGGACTGGCAGTCGAGTCCTGACCTCCAAAGGCCACCTAGCTGGCACGAGCGCAGTGGACCCAGGACGGAGGTTCCCGTTCCGACGGTGATGCCCGCCCTTCGACGTTAACCCCGGCAACCCTACAGCAGGCTCTGGCAGACCGGCATAAGCCCACGAAGGTTCCGACTTCTCCCGCCCAGTGGAGAGAGTCGCCCCTTCGGACTGGCAGCCTTGTCCCGGCCTCCAGTCCTTCGGTGGCCAGCCCTGAACGAAGGAACCAACCAGCCAGCACGGGGAAGCCCATGGCTCCATGGATATCCGCAGGAGCTCCATCCTTCCAGCGGAGGTAGCCGCTGGATCTACCCGGCAGCATGGCATCCATACCCGGTACCACGACTACTCTATTCAGGCCTCGTGGTTAACCGCTGGTATACCAGGGTACTCACACCCCACGGGGGGGGAGACCCATGACGGCTACCTCCGTCCCAGTGGCTTCATCCGTGATGGAGATAGCCGCTCCATCGTCCTGGCCAGCCCCATCCAAGCATTGGAGGTGGCCACTAACACACCCATAATGGCTCCATCCGTGATGGAGCCAGCCGTGCCATCGTCCTGGTCAGCCCCATCCAAGCATTGGAGGTGGCCGCTGACATATCCGTGACGGCTACCTCCGTCCCGGTGGCTCCATCCGTGATGGAGCCAGCCGTGCCATCGTCCCGGCCAGCTCCATCCAAGCATTGGAGGTGGCCGCTGACACACCCGTGACGGCTACCTCCGTCCCGGCGGCTCCATCCGTGATGGAGCCAGCCGTGCCATTGTCCTGGTCAGCCCCATCCAAGCATTGGAGGTGGCCACTGACATATCCGTGACGGCTACCTCCGTCCCGGCGGCTCCATCCGTGATGGAGCCAGCCGTGCCATCGTCCCGGCCAGCCCCATCCAAGCATTGGAGGTGGCCGCTGACACACCCGTGACGGCTACCTCCGTCCCGGCGGCTCCATCCGTGATGGAGCCAGCCGTGCCATCGTCCCGGCCAGCCCCATCCAAGCATTGGAGGTGGCCGCTGACACACCCGTGACGGCTACCTCCGTCCCGGCGGCTCCATCCGTGATGGAGCCAGCCGTGCCATCGTCCCGGCCAGCCCCATCCAAGCATCGGAGGCGGCCGCTGACATGTCAGGGTACTTAAATTCCACGGATCTCCCCGGGAGGGGGTAGACCCATGACGGGTACCTCCGTCCCAGTGGCTTCATCCGTGATGGAGATAGCCGCTCCATCGTCCTGGCCAGCCCCATCCAAGCATTGGAGGTGGCCACTAACACACCCATGATGGCTCCCTACGCGCCGGCGGCTCCATCCGTGATGGAGCCAGCCGTGCCATCGTCCTGGTCAGCCCCATCCAAGCATTGGAGGTGGCCGCTGACACACCCGTGACGGCTACCTCCGTCCCGGCGGCTCCATCCGTGATGGAGCCAGCCGTGCCATCGTCCCGGCCAGCCCCATCCAAGCATTGGAGGTGGCCGCTGACACACCCGTGACGGCTACCTCCGTCCCGGCGGCTCCATCCGTGATGGAGCCAGCCGTGCCATCGTCCCGGCCAGCCCCATCCAAGCATCGGAGGCGGCCGCTGACATGTCAGGGTACTTAAATTCCACGGATCTCCCCGGGAGGGGGTAGACCCATGACGGGTACCTCCGTCCCAGTGGCTTCATCCGTGATGGAGATAGCCGCTCCATCGTCCTGGCCAGCCCCATCCAAGCATTGGAGGTGGCCACTAACACACCCATGATGGCTCCCTACGCGCCGGCGGCTCCATCCGTGATGGAGCCAGCCGTGCCATCGTCCTGGTCAGCCCCATCCAAGCATTGGAGGTGGCCGCTGACACACCCGTGACGGCTACCTCCGTCCCGGCGGCTCCATCCGTGATGGAGCCAGCCGTGCCATCGTCCCGGCCAGCCCCATCCAAGCATCGGAGGCGGCCGCTGACATGGCAGGGTACTTAAATTCCACGGATCTCCCCGGGAGGGGGTAGACCCATGACGGGTACCTCCGTCCCAGTGGCTTCATCCGTGATGGAGATAGCCGCTCCATCGTCCCGGCCAACCCCATCCAAGCATTGGAGGTGGCCGCTGACACACCCATGACGGATACCTCCGTTCCGGCGGCTCCATCCGTGATGGGGCCAGCCGTGCCATTGTCCCGGCCAGCCCCATCCAAGCATCAGAAGAGGCCGCTGACATGGCAAGGTACTTAAACCCCACGGATTTCCCCGGGAGGGGGTAGGCCCATGACGGCTCCATCCGTGACGAAGGCAGAGTGGTTTTTCCCTGAGCGGGTCGAACGGGGCTATTGCCTCTCCTGTGCCTGCCTCAGTGGCCGCTGGAGAGGGAGCCCTGCACCTTTGCCCAGTGCCTCTTCGGCTCCGTCCGCCCATCGGATGTAGAAGTTGGCACACGTAATCTTTCCTTTGCCTCGCCCCCCGTAGGGAAGCTTCGACTCCTCGGTTAACCTTCAGACCCTCCTACTCAGACTCCAGGAGAGGGCGTTCAGGCCGCGGCTCTCGAAGGAGTTAGGAGGGGAGGCTTCCCTACTCCTGCTGGCGCCTCAGGTGGGGGGATGCCTCAAACGATATTGGCAAGCATGGCAGGACCATGGAGCGAATCCGGGGACCGTAGCAGTACTAAAGGAGGGGTACAAGCTTCCCTTCCTAGCGGACCTCCACCTCGGATCCCAGATCAACAGGCGGAGTGGTTGGCATCCAGAGACCCCTGGAGAGTAGCAGTATTGCAGGAAGAAGGCTCGGCAATGCTGGCGAAAGGGGCAGTAGAACCGGTCGAGAACCGAGTCCAGTGTTCTACAACAGGCTCTTCCTGGTGGAGAAGGCGACAGGGTTCTGGAGACCATTCAGCCCTCAACAATTCGTATACAACACCGACTTCAAGATGGACACTCCGAAGTCGGTCCTAGCGACCTTGAAGGAGGAGGACTGCTGAGGTCCATAGGCCTCAAAGCCGTCTTCTTCAAGGTCCCTGTTCATCCCTCCAAGAGGAGGTTCCTAAGGGTAAAAGGGACTACCAAAACATGGCAGTTCAAAACCCTATGCTTCAGACTGTCGACAGTCCTCAGGGCTTCACGAAGGTCTTCTCAACAGTTTCAGGCTGGGCGTACGAACAGGACGTCCGCCAGATTCGGTACTTAGGTGACTGGTTTAAGGGTGTAGCCCCAGTGGTAACTGCGGGTAGCGAGTCCAAGAGACACAGGTTCCTTCCTGAGCCCCCTTGTTCTTCCTTCCCCTATTCCCTTACCGGAAATGGCTCGGGTAGCCCCCTGAAACTGCCATGGGATACACTATCATTGGAAGGACATGTCTCCTAGGATTCTAGCAGAAGTGAGTTACATAGACACTAAGATGGTTTTTTGCGTAGTTTTCCCTTTTTCCTCGTGTTTTCTTTGAGGTCAGCAGAACCTAGTCTCCTCCCTAGGTTCCTCTTCTATTCTCATCACGGTCTCTAGGTCCTGAAGGACACTCCCACCTCCTAAGGTATAAGTCTCCTAAGAAAGTAGTTCGAGGTAAGTATTCTGTGTTGGAACAAATCACAAATTTTAAGTAATTTGTATTTTTCCTAACAATACTTTACCTCGAACTACTTTCGGGTAATGGCCCGCCCATCCTACCCCGAGTGCCTTGCTGGACTTCATAGATACCTAAGCTATCAAGAACTTACTGGAGATCGAGACCTGAGCAAGCATGCTCTCTGACCTGGGGGATAGCCTCAGGGCATGTTCCACTCCACCTGAGGTTACCTCTCATAGAAAACGAGACTAGGGTAAACTACACAAAACTCTGGTCGGTTGGGAGGAGATCCCAGATACTCCTAAGAAAGTAGTTCGAGGTAAGTATTGTTAGGAAAAATACAAATTACTTAAAATTTGTGATTTTTGAGTAGCCTAGTAAAGTAAGTACTGTACATTAAAATAATGATTTGATTTTGCATCCGTATTCCTATACTGTACGGCGATTATCAATTTATTTATTTTACAGGATTCATTAAAATTCAATGACAGTAATAGTTAGAGTGAACTACACCCTAGAAAACTGTGAAATGCCAATGATTTTCAGGTGTTTTGCATTTACTCTAGGCATTATAGAGGAAAACAAAATTTATAGCAAAATTATTTTTTTAGAAATTTTAGACCAATCAGATTCAGTTTCAGATATTTTCATTTCTTTCTAATGATTATTCGTAGGTGAACACACGGGACCAATTTGGTGTATGAAGTTTAGCGGATGTGGTCGATTATTAGCCACTGCTGGACAAGATCATGTCTTGAGAGTGTGGGTCCTTAAACAAGCTTTTAATTATTTCCTAGATATTCGTACAAAATGTAATGCTGATATTAAGGTAAGTTGATTTATGATTGATATTATATTTATTACTACAATGTTATTGTTCTTATTTTTTAACTCAAAATTGAACATCATAAGTGTTTTAAGGTCTTGGGTAGTAAAAATGCACTGCTGTATATTGCATATTTTTCCGCAGTGCCTCTTCAGCTGAAGAATGATATGAATTATTTAACGATTTTAAAAAGTAAACTAAAAAGAAATAGAATAATGAAATACAAATGACAAAACAGTCAAAAAAGAAGTCAAACCTAATTCAATGGACTGTATTAAGAAGACAAGTTATTTGCCAACAGGTGAACAGAGTCTTGAAGTTAGAATAGCTAATCGCCATATAACTTCATGCTTCATAGGCTATTTCTGATTCTTTCTGTTAGTCTTGGTGGCAACGTGTTATCCAAATAGTCAGTATAATTTTTGCTCTCCATAGGTGTCTGCATCTCAGCTATGACATATTGCAACCACACCAGAGCTGAACATAATAAATCAGACGATCCAAAAAAGAGTAAAGCTGCATATAGCTCTTGCTTTCTCATGCATAGGCTCATGGCGTGGTTGTAACAGATCACAGCTGAGATAGAGCTTATAGAAAGCAGCAATTGCAAGATATCTACGTTGACCATTTGGATAACAAGCCCCACCAAGATGATCAGTAGAATAAAAAACAGGCTGTAAAGCATTCCGTTATCTGTTTTAACTTTTAAGACTATACTAAATTTTTCTTAATGGTCCGCATTTGCACCGACTCACAGGGGTGCCCCTTTAGCTCGGAAAAGTTTCCTACTAGCTAATTGCTTAGAATTATTTTGTCCAACCAATCAGCTAGTACGAAACTTTTCTGAACTAAAAGGGCACCCCTTCGAGTCAGTGCAAATGCGCCTCATTAAAAAAAAATTGAGTATAGTCATTCGTTTCAAACTATCTGATTTATTGATTCATCAGAATTTCATATTTCAGGCATCTATATAATTTCTTTTGTAACCATGAAATCTCTTATTTTTTCAGGTATCGCCAACACCGTCCCAGGAATCTTTAGTTTCTCAACATTCAGGACAGTCGGGTGAAGATTTAGGATCTTTAGACCCCAATGATGATGGTAGTGCCCCCTTCATGCCAAAACCATTCTGTGTCTACACTGGGCATACAGCAGACATGCTTGACATATCATGGTCTAAGGTAAAGTCCTCTCCCAATGTTTTGTTAACAACAGAAGCATGATAACTAAATAAAAGATTCAAGTCTTGTGTAATATTTATATTCTTCATCGTTTTATTAAAGATGAACTACTTCTATGTTATTGGGGACAAGTTGGTTTTGTGACAAAAACAAATTAGTTATTTCATGAAATGTTTATGGCAGTTTTGCTGATGTAGGCCTAGTATTTGTGTCAAAAGTTTGTATTTCACCCTTAGTACTGTATAATGTAATTTTACAAAATGTGATATGGTTGATTTTTTTGTGAAAAGTAAAGCAAGTGCACCAGATAATGAATGTATAATGACGACAATGTATTTAATAATTTTATGCTACATACAGGCTTTTCAATTACTGGTATTGCAATATACCAATACTGTACATTGTAAATTATAAAAAAGTCAGATAATTTACAAATGTCTGAGATGATTATACTAATGTATTCATGCTGTCGGTACAAAAGACTTCTTTACCCCTTTTGAACCAGAAAAGAATATTGGTATTTTAATCAGTGATTTATTTTTGTACAAAGGAGAACATAATAAACACCAAACTCTCAAGATTATCTTGGATGCTTTCTTGGACATATTGATTGACAGTTTGACTCTTCGCTATTATATACTCCTGTGAAGAACAGTGGTCATTGACCAACCTGACCTAGAAGCATAACCTTTTGGGCACCATGGTTGAAGCAGTACAGAATTGAAGAAGTGAACACAATTTACTACTGACTTCCACACAACAGATCACTTCTCCAGAAAGTTTGCCTGAATACTGTATTCTTGTGTATGAGCTGTTATGTATTCCAGGAGAAGAATTTATTTCATTACCAAACATAAGAGAGATAAAAAACCTTATGTACATTATTTGCAATTCCTCAACTTCTGTCTGTCAGCTAAGCTATAGGTAGTGCTTCCCATCTCAACTTTTCCATTTGAAGTAGCACCTCTCCTCCCACTGGGCAAATCAATGTTACCAAAGCTGACTGTAACTTTTAGCTTAAAACAAAGGTAGAGAAGAAAGATAAGTTACAGGAATGCACAATCTTAGAGTGATACAAACAGTTATTATCAGGAGTGTCATCATTAAATGATATCCAACTTTTGTAACTTTTAAAATCCCTCAAATTTTCATTCTTGAATAGTATTCACAGGCAGTAGTATCAAGTTACTCTGATAATACACTACCTCTTTATATTCTGGGTACTTTCATTCTTTTAAGGTTAATGGAGTGTCTATGTGTCACATGTAATTTTATACAAAATGTTTGTAAACTTGTCGTAAACACACTATTATTTTATGCTACACTACTTGTTAGTGTCATACTATATTTGTAAATAACAGGTGTTTTACTGTTTATTGCTGTTAACAGTTTAAAAAGTGTTTGTAATTTTTTTTTGCAGAATTATTTTCTTCTGACCTCCTCAATGGACAAAACAGTGAGACTTTGGCATATAAGTCGCAAAGAGTGTCTCTGCATTTTCCAACATATGGATTTTGTTACAGCAATTACTTTTCATCCTAAGGTAGGCTTTCCACAAGTATTGATTTTTTGGAGGAATGGAAATAAAAAGGAAAATTTTTAAGGACTTATATCATATTGTTTGCAAGTTTTTCTTCAAACAATAGCATTTTTGGTAAATATTATGGAATGAGCCTTGTTGCTTTTAATATAATTGGCCAGTTTTTCACTGTGGAGAGGTACATAAAAGCCTGTGTTGAAAGTCTTGAGGCCTGGTTTTCATGGCATCTTTTGAATCTTACTTTATGGTATTAGTGACTCAGGAGGAAGCCAGATTAAGGCCGTTAAATATTTCACAAGCGTTCTTTACAAACTATGATGGGTGTTTATATCAGTCATGATACAAATATATGCTACACTATGAATAAAACAAAATTTAGCACTGAAAAAAACATACTCATGGCTTTTTATTTTAATTCAAGCTCATGATTATTTTGTATTTCCATCCTTCTGAGGGGAATTTGGGATCTAACAATCTGGTAATGCTAACTCAAGCCTTCAAAACAATTGTAGCAGTCCGTCACCACATGAAAAACAAGAAGCATATTTTGAATATATAACTCACTAAAAAACATATTTTCATTTTACCGCATTAGACAAAATGAAAGTGAAATTTATTTGAGCAAGTTTCACCTTAGCTTCATCCCCTCATCCACTTGTCCTGAAATTTGTTCACCTTAAGAATGATTCCATTAATTTTACATTACTGTTAGTTATTGCTTACTTGCGTGATGAACATTACAATTAAATGTGTTTGAATTTTCATTTGAAGGGTAAATGTTTGCCTTTATCATGGTACAGTAGGGTCCCGAATTACACGTGTTCTAATTACGCGATTCCTCAATTACGCGATCGATAGTTTTAAAAAATTAAATTTCCTGTATCTACGAGGCTGTTCAAAGTTCGCGAGTCAAGCACTACAAAATGTATCAAATCTATTGTCTTTTTAAGTATATTGGTAGCCCTAAATACGGTGATTTATAATAAATGTTACAAAACAATATCAACATTACATTTCATTAACATAATTTCATAATGAATAGCCTATTTAAGGATAAAATTCCACATCAACAATGAAATCAACTGTTAACTGTGCGAGTCCAGCTGACAAAATGTAAACAGAAATGTGGTTACGTTCTCGGCAATCTTTATCTTTCTCCAACCTTACGATAATTGTAATGGTAGTGTTAATGATGGTATATTAAAGCATTATTTTTGTTTAGTACAGTATATTTAAAAGCCTTATTTTTCCCTCTGGGCGTTCAAGGTTTTCACGAGTAGACTGGGTTCGTTTATCGGCAGTGAATAGCCTAAACTTCGGTAACGAGTCGTCAATATTTTGTCATATTTTAAACAGTATACATTTGATTTGCAAACATTAATCAAATGTATACTGTTTAAAATATGACAAAATATTGACGACTCGTTACCGAAGTTTAGGCTATTCACTGCCGATAAACGATAACAAACCCTTTAATGCAAACTAACTGTATCCTTTGATATTCCTCTATATTTATCACGAATTCCTTCTATACCTCCTCAGACACTATTATTTCAAATATCTAAATTATTCTTATCACAACTAACACCATCTAGTCATTTTCATTCCATTATATCTATTATTCCTCTGGATCTTATTCCCTTTCCTTATTCTGTTTATTCGATGGGATTCGTTTTTCCCTTTACCGTCTTTCAGAATCTATTTTTAGCCACTGGCAACCAAATCCCCCCTTCCCCCGTCTCCTACCGTCTCCCCTGCGAGTCCACCCAGCCTATCTCATCACTCCCCCCACCTTCATCCTCCCCTGTTCTAGGTCTGTAACCTTCTGCGTCATAATCTCTCTCTCTCTCTCTCTCTCTCTCTCTCTCTCTCTCTCTCTCTCGTTATACAATACTTACAAATAGATGAAGAAACCAAAATCGGTTTTCTTGAAGTGTCAATTAAATACAAAACGAAAAAATTATACCGTGTATACATCCATTTCAATCATAGCTTAAAATACGGTAACTGATTTCGTCCGCAAACCACTATTTTTTAGGAAACACCATTCTATTCCAGAAAATTTTTACTCTAAATGTCAATTGCGTTATAATAAAACATGTACTTATGTTGTTAAATTTCGGGTGTGTTTTAAAAATCGAGTATTGCTAACTTATTTTTGTTTTACTTTTGGCTGTGATCACATCAGCTGATGTCTAGCTTCCGCGCGAATACAATAACAAAGAATTGTTTACACCATTTCTTAACTTATTCAAACCATCTATACAGTTAATATTACATAAACACCAATGTGTTATAACCTATCATATTTATTGTTTAGTACTTTAAAACCATCTCTCTCTCTCTCTCTCTCTCTCTATCTCTCTCTCTCTCTCTCTCTCTCTCTCTCTCTCTCTCTCTCTCTCTCTCATCGAACGTTATAGCGGTAACCTAATTGTTCGGTGGCTTTAAAAATAGGCCTAGTACTTTCTTCTTTTACATTTTTTGCATATGGATCCATAATTGAGGTGGGTACAAGTTGACTTATAACTGAAGTTAGGAAAAGTATTTTGGATATGGAAAGGACAATTATCTTTCGTAACAGTTTAGAATTATCGTAAGTTATCACTCTGTCATTAGCGGCAGTTTGCTATTGTGGATTAAACGCATAAGGAAAAAAAAATTTCCAGCTTTGCTACGAATTTAGGAATTTATATGGATACGGTAAGTAAAATATTTGTAATAACATAATGTTTACTAAATGTTTGTAATATCATTAGTTATGACTTAGATCATGTGTGGTTTAATGCATTCGTTTGTTTATTATGATCGAAGATGGAGCGTAAACAAATGGAAGGTTTCCGTTTCAGGCGGCATCATAAAGAAAAACATTTCATAAATGGCATTCATTTCATTTATTTGAAAGTTCTAATAAAAAATAATTAGAACATTGGTAATAACAAATTCAACATATAATCTATACTTGGTAAAATTGCTGTCAATTCAAAAACACAGATGTATAAATGCGTCTGTTTCTTCGTTGTGATCAGAGATAAACGTAAACAAAACATTGGTTGTCGTTTTCTATTGTGCTTTTTAGCGTGTTTAGGAAACGCATGATATAAAATCGCCTTTATTTTGATAATTCTGGATTTTCAATCATACAACAAGCTAGTCTATAGAGTGATGGTTTTGCTATTCACCAGTTGTATTATACAATAGATATGACAAACATTAAAATTTGTCTGTATTTTGGGTTGTGTTATAACGGGAAATATATGGTGTTTACACCTATCCTGGTTGTAATTTTAACCATTTTTCAAGTTATTAGAACTTTAAAGTATATTAAATGTTTTATTTACTTACAAAAACAATTTGATATTATAAAGAAATACAGTATAGTACAAAGAAAGTATTGGAAATGGGTAGTAAACACATTTGAATAGGCAAATTGCTGGTTGCCATGGCCGCAATGGAATTATTTCTGTTAGTTGTGTGTTTCGAAATTCGCGATTTTCCATTTACACGAGGTCATTAATCGACCAAATTCTCGCATAATTCGGGACCCTACTGTAATTACGAGGATATTACTTTTGCTAGATAAAAATGTTGTTAGTGCACTAAATAGAAATTGTGGATTATACTTATCCCTAATAGAAAGTCAGACCACCAGGTGTATTTGTAATTTTATACTTATATATTTTGACAAGAATTTTGAAATATGATGTTATAACTAATTTAACCTGAACTGTTTTGCAAATAACAGAAATTAAAAGTATATCCAAAAAGATATTTACATGTATTAAGGTAATAGCTCTTCATCAGAATTATCTGTCTTACTTATTTTTCTAGAAATTATAATTTTTTTTTAATTTAGATTTTAGGTATCTTCATAACAGATTGTTTCATAAATGATCTATTCCTTTACTTTTTGCAGGATGATCGTTACTTTATATCTGGTGCTCTGGATGGTAAACTGAGATTGTGGAGTATACCTGATAAAAGAGTAGTACTCTGGAATGAAGTGGAAGGGCAAGCCAATCTTATAACAGCTGCCAATTTCTGCCAGGTGAGTGTTAACATGAGTTCTAACTGGGTCATTGTGATATTGTTATAGAATTGGAAATGAAGACAATCAAATATATCTGTCATTTCAAAGAGGTTTGTCATCTCTTACCTAGTCATTTACAGTATTTTTCTATGGGACTGAAGAAGAGTTAACTTGCTGTAATGAGTATTATTATAACTCATCATGTGAAATGAAGAAAGCAAATCAAATGGGAATATGAACTCTTAGTAACATATTTTATGGTAACTTTTGGAAACTTACAAAATAAGGTACTTTGATTTTAAGTCAAAGAACAATAACGTGAAACATCACAGTTGATTTCACTATAGTTTTTAAATCTTAACTAGGAAACTATAGTATTTTTCAGCTGCAACAGTATACTTTTCAGCTATCACCTTTTGAATTAACCATATAAACTTCATGAGATATAGATTTGATAGATAATTCCCAACTTGATCAAGGTACTGTCCCTGAACTTTTAAGATATGTTTGCAAAATGAATTTTTTTAAATGGTGATTTTTTTAAGTATACTGTATATGAATTATTTATAGCTGTTTTTTATTTTATCATCACATTTAGTATTTATATATTAAAGTTAATTCAGTTTACCTTTTAGCAGTAATAGTTATAGATTCAGGACAGTCTTTATTATTTTGGATGAGATCAATAGTTCCGGAGGGAGAAGTCTAATTGGAAAGGAACCTCAGGTAGTGGTTTCACTCGCCCCAATTTTTATACCGACACCCTATAAGGGTGAGCGAGCTGGGTATATTCCTGGCATTCCATGCAACTTTTTTCTCTGGTATATTTAGCAGTATTTATACCTTAGAAATGGTGCTTTAAGGAGCATTTCATGGAGCGACACAGGTTGAGCCCAGAGATAGATTTTTCCTTCGTCAGAATCCCTTTTTTAAAGCTTACGTTAATTTATCTTATCGATAATTATTTATATATAACCGGTGCGAATCAGTTTTCTCTTCATTGAAGGTTACCACTTGAAGTTGTGCTTTGCATCACACATGGTAGATGATACTATAGAAAGATTCTTATGAATGGAACTGGTTGCCTCATTAAACTAATTTATAAGCTTGATTTTTTACTTGATTATTGACAAGCATAATTCAATTTTGGAGACACTGTTTTCCATTGTAGACATAATTTACATTGATTGTTGTCTTTTTGTCAAGACATCAGGTGTTAACATGCACCTGGTTTTCCAATTCTATATCTCATAAGTTTAGTGTTTGAGTCAAGTTACAAATTTTTAAACTATTTGAGAGAGTATTGTATGAAACATTATTTACCTAATCTTTTTATTTCAGAATGGAAAATTCACTGTTGTTGGCACATATGATGGAAGATGTATCTTTTATGAAACAGAACAATTGAAATATTTTACTCAAATAAATGTCAGATCAACACGGGGAAAGAATGCCAAAGGGAGAAAGATTACTGGCATTGAACCTTTGCCTGGTGAAGACAAAGTAAGTTCCAATAATTTCAGTTTATAAAGAAAGAGGTTGTGCCCTTTTTATTTGACATGCATAATTTCCTGCAAAAGTAAAGTTTACAATTAGAGAGGGTTAAATTATGATAATACGGTGAATTGATATAGTTGTAGAGAACAAAACTTTCCTGAATAAAGGAAAATGCATTCTCAGGATTTTTGTTCAGTGGAACTATAGAAAATTCAAATTTTTTTAAAGCTATCAGTAATTCATTTTGGTAATGGTGCTCTAGGATATGTTCATTTAGATAGTAAACAATTTAAAAACCTTGCTAATATCTTTTCTGATTTTAAAGTTTATTTAAATAAGCTAAATAACATTTTATTTAGTGTATACAGTATATATATTAAACCTAGTTTTTTGTTATGTACCAGAAAAAGGGCTGACACAACACATGACACTTATGATGAAGTAAGGGTTAAAAGATATATGATTATTTAAGGTGTTATCTTTTTGGCTACCTATGAAAAATATTGAATATAAAATAAATGTCAAGTGTTGGTGGAACATTTGTTTTTAGTAAAAGTGCCTTGAAGGGCCATATTTTAGATTGCCTAGGTATTTATTCATCAGCTGATATATTTTAGCCTTTTACAGATTGGGTAAGTCCCAATTTATCTGTTTATATGAGGCCCAACTGTAAAGTATATTGTGTGACTTATGGGGTTTTGATAAACAGTCAAAATAATTAGTTGAATTTAGCTGAAGTTTGTTTCAAGATGAATTTATTTGCTGCATTTATCAGAATCTCAGTGGTTACTTTGTGTGACTATAAATGATATCATTAAGATTAAATGTATAAGTACATATAGTACTGCTACGTACAGCTGTAGTTAGCTTGAAGACAAGTGTAACTTCATCTTCACCACCTTTTGATGTTCTAGGTGTACTGCATATGGCAATGCTTTTAGTATAAAAGTATTCCAGAACTATTTAAATTTTTAGTTGAATGTTTTAGGACAGCTTATTATATTCTAACTTCTCTGATAAAGTTTAACCATTGAACTGTATTAAATATGCACATCCCGTCTTTATATTTTTAGTTGTTAAAGGTAAACTTAAATTCATATGTATATAGCAATCATAATTAGTGTTTATCCTGCCCAAACAATATTCTGACTACCTTTCTCAACCTTTTCATGTTAATGCTATAATTTTGGAAATATGAAATATATGTTATGCTTTTTTATGCAAATATCTTACATGTTTTCCATTGAAAGACTTTTAAAAAATCTGGCTTTTAAATACAATTAATTTTTTCAGGTGCTGGTAACAAGTAATGATAGTAGAATACGCTTGTATGATTTGCGAGATTTAAATCTTTCATGCAAGTACAAAGGATACTCCAATATGTCTAGTCAAATCCGTGCAGGCTTTAGGTAAGGTTGTGCAAAGTTGGTGTTTTTTTGGTTTAGATCATAAAGTATTTAGGTAATACACCAAGCACTTAAAGTAAATTGTAGACAAAAGCATTCAAATTGATTTTATCATATCCCTTTACAGTACTAGCTTTTGCAATAATTTGGAATTTTCAATTTAGAGGACATCATCAATAATCTGCATAGAGTATTATACTTTATTATTATTATTATTATTATTATTATTATTATTATTATTATTATTATTATTAAGCTACAACCCTAGTTGGGAAAGCAGGATGCTATAAGCCCAGGGGCTCCAACAGGGAAAATAGCTTAGTGAGGAAAAGAAAAATAAAATATTTTAAGAATATTAACAACATGAAAAGAAATATCTCCTATATGAAATATAAAAACTTTAGGAAAACAAGAGGAAGAGAAATAAGATAATAGTGTGCCCGAGTGTACCCTCAAGCAAGAGAACTCTTACCCAAGACAGTGGAAGACCATGGTACAGAGACTATGACACTACCCAAGACTAGATCACATAAAAAAAGTTCTTAGCAGCTTCCTTACAGTCCTTCTCGTCTTCTTTCCCACCATCATCCGTACATTTAGGGGTCGGTTGGCTGATGCGCTTTTCTCAATATCTTCCATCAAAGGCATCCTCTTCAACCATACCTCCTCTTTCCATATCGTCCTTCACATTATCTTGCCCTCCAATTCTCTCTCTCTCTCTCTCTCCCCCCCCCCCCCCCCCCCCGCCGCAACATGCCTCACTCGTATCGAATATTGCCTTTTCCTTTTTATTTGGTCTTTGTGGTCTCCTCTCAACCCAAATTTGCAGTAAATTTTAATTTTCAATATTAATCTTACCCGATAATCATGTAGCTGTCAACTCCGTTGCCCGACAGAATTCTACGGAAGGGATACGCCAGCGATCGCTATACAAGAGGGGGGTGTACTCACCAGCGCCACCTGTGGCCAGGTACTGCAGTACTTCTTGTTGACACCACCTCAATTTTTCCTCTGTCGTGCCTCCGGCTAGACCTACATGGATACGCTGTTGATTCTGGAGTTTTTGCTCACGATTTGGTGATGTATTTGCTCTAGAGTTTAGCTTTCGCTATTCAGGAAGTTTTATCATTAGCTTAGCTAGCTTTTGGAATTAATTTGATTAATTATGGTGACGAAGAGAGTATGAACTCTCTTTCACTTTTAAATGGCCGACCCTTCCCTTAGACGGAAGTGTTGGTGTCTAAGAGAGTATAGACTCTCTTTCTTAATTTTGCTTAACAAAAGTTATAGATTTATTTTATATCTCTCCGCCTTTTATAGGCCTCTTCGATTAACTTCCTTTTATTATAAACTTATTAAAATTAATTTTTATATTTGTTTATATTCGACCTTTCCTAATAGTAGGCGGTCTTTTCTTGGTACCGAAGTTAATTAACATTGAGCCCGTCATTTCGGTTTTACCTGTTAACATATTATGCTATTTTAATGTTTTTGAAAGAATTTCTTTGATAGTCTCGTACTGTTTTCAAAGTTGAACTAACGTTTTGTTTTGTCTCTGCAGTTGTTGACGTTCAGAACGTTCAACTTGCGCTCTATCGTTACGATAGAGAGAGAATTTTCACGGTGTCACGTTGCAGTAAGAGTAAACCGTTTCTAGCGTTTTGTTCATTCTTTCTTAGCTTAATGGTTTTAATTCTAATAAAGGAACTTTTTATTTGGGAAATCTTTCAGTTTTTTTCCTTTAACAATAATATGTTTTAACGATATATATGATTGGGCTCTTCTCTCAGGTTCTAAGTCAAGAGAGAGAGAGAGAGAGAGATAGAGACGGAGGGGGAGAGAGGAGGATAAACGTTTCGTTCAAGCGAGTAACGTTGTTATCGTTTTTGCTCTTCTCCCTAGTCTCTTTAGGGGAAGAAGGTAAACGTTTCTAGAGTTTTATTCTTGTTCTCAAGCTTTATGCGGTGAGAGATTTTAAACGTAGTTTATTTGATCTAGTGTTTAGTCTCTTTCCAGCCACTGAATTATTTATCTTTCATTAGATTTTTCTGTTACATTGTAATTCTGTTTTCGCAATTACTAACTTTTAAGGAAGGATAGAATTGCGTGTTTCAGGTACAAACCACTTAAAGTTTCGAGTTCAGTGAAATAAGTGCAAACAGAAAATCAAAAGTGATAAGTGATAAGCGCAAAGTGTTACAGTGTTGCGTTCGAGGGTTCGTCTGTTCGTGCCAGTTGTTCGCCTAGTCTGGGACCTCTTACAAGCTCCCAAGCCCAGGGGAGAAGTAATGTCGAAGGACTTATGGGTTCAGCAGGCCTTGATCGACAAACAGACGTTTTCCCTCCGTGGTTTCGGGTGTATCTACACACGTTGCCGACGTGATCACCCCACCCACACAAAGACGAGAGAGCCCTTTTATTCCTCGTCTGCGGAAGAGGTTTCTCGCAGAAACCATGGACCAAATCTTGCAGCTTTTAAGTGCAAGTCGGTCCCTTCCGCACAAGTCCAACTCCTAGGTGTAGCCATTAGCCCTGGGTCAGTTCGGACTTGCTGCAGTACGACAACTGCACACCTCCCAGAGAGGCAAGGTGGTATCGCAACAGGCAGTAGCTCCGTCTGTTGCCGCACCAGCTGTTTTAGACCCTCAGTCTCAACGGACAGTAGCTCCGTTTGTTGTTGTCTTTCTTAAACTCTAGTGGTCTATGCTGCAGACAATGCAGTCTCAGCTTGCGGTGTTGATGCAGGAGTTTCAGGCAGAGAAGGTTAATACACCTCCTCCTGCGAACGCTCCTCCTCCTCTGCGCAGTACAATCTGCCAGACGTATGAGGTTGAGGTTCCTCAAGCTACCTCCATGCGTGAGCTGCCGCGTTGGGAGTTGCCAGATACCAGCGCTGTGCAGCAACCTCCACTTTCCTTGAGGCAGGAGCCTCTTACCACGCAGCAACCTCCTCAACAATGGGGGCAGGAGCCTTATGCCTTACAACCTCCTCTACCCTTGAGGCAGGAGTATCTTGCATTACAACTACCCTCGAGGCAGCAACCTCTTGAGGTACGACAACCTCTACCATCCTTGAGGCAGCCACCTCAACTCTCGCAACAACCACCTCCACTTTCCTCGAGGCGAGAACCTCAACTCTCGAGGCAAGCACCTCAAGAACCTCAACTCGTGAGTCAAGAGCCTCTCTCTGCGCAGCCACCTCAACCCTTGAGGCAAGCGCAACTCTTGAGGCAGGAACCTCATGCTATGAGTCAGCCACCTCAACGCATGCATCTGCCACTTTCTCCTCAGCTTGAGCCTCTTCCCATTCAACTTGAACCGCAGTCTATGCAGCATGAGCCTCTCTCTGCGCAGCTACCCCCTCAACCCTTGAGGCAGACGCAACTCTTGAGGCAGGAACCTCACAGGATCAAACCATGAGGCAGGAGCCTCATGCTATGCGGCATCCTCCTCAACCCATGAGGCAGGAGCCTCATGCTATGCGACATCCTATGGGCTCTCGTGGCATGGTTGGTTTCGACCTGGCCTTTCATTAGAAGGGGCTAGTGTTCGATCCCAAGTATGAGGTAGAAATTTATTTCTATTTGAACACGATGTTGTGTTGATATTTATCCATATTGACTCATTAGAGGTAATTTGAATGAATTACTACCAATTGTGTCACGTGGTGGCCCGGGGAAATCTGGTAAAACTCTCTGGTAAAGAGACTGATGTCTCACCAGGTAAATCCTCGGACAGCTAGATTAGTGTCAGGTTCAGATTTCTTTTAAGCAGCATGAGCCTCATCCCATGCAGCATGAGCCTCATCCCATGCAGCATGAGCCACACGCCATGCAACATGCTCTGCTTACCTTACAGCATGCTCTACATACAGCATGCTCTGCATACAGCATGCTCTGCATACCTTACCGCATGCTTCTCAGTCACACATCTTTGGTTGTTGCCAACTCACTAGACTGTCAAGCAGTTTCATAACGTTGCCTTCTAGTCTGCTGCTTTTGCACCAGTGAAACCCTCACTGAGAGAACTTAGCTTTTCTCGGATATGGTCCCTGTAGATGAGAAAGTGCTATTCTCCCTCCTTCTGATATTCCCTTGAGGACTCTGTCATTTGGAGAGGAGCCTTTAGCTGCGTAGCCTCCTATGGACTTTTATTTAAGCATAACATGCTTCCAGGGAAGGTAATGGTTCCACTTCAGTCGCTAACCCCGTCTGTTACCACACCTGCTCCCATAGACCTTGAGCTGTGTTGCAAGACATGCAGTCCAAGCTTAGTCCTTGTTAGAGGATTTTTTGTTTACGGAGTCAGTGTGTCACTGGGAAGACGTTCAACAACCAGCAGAAGTGACTTGTTGTGACGCAGTGCGGCAACCTCAGCAACCCGATAAGGAGTTGTCTGTACGACCCAGACAGTCTAGACAGCTTCGGGTTGTCACTGTACTTCCTCGCTTCCCCATGGTTGACAGTTCACAGACTGTGCAGCAGTACCATGATCTTGTGTCCGGCTCCGTCAGACGACTGGCTTTTAAGAGCTCCCACAAGTTGTCGCTGTCTGGAGATTCTCAGATGGACTATGGATCTGACCAAGGAACTGGGCCTCCTGGTCAATTTTGAGGAGTCCCAGCTCGTCCCATCCCAGACCATTGTCTACCTGGGTATGGATCTTCAGAGTCGAGCTTTTCGGGCTTTTCCGTCGGCCCCAAGGATCTTCCAAGCCCTAGAATGCATCCAGAGCATGCTGAGAAGGAACCGATGCTCAGTCAGGTAGTGGATGAGTCTAACAGGGACACTTTCATCGCTGGCCCTGTTCATCGTGTTAGGGAGACTCCACCTCCGCCCCCTTCAGTATCATCTAGCTGCTCACTGGATAAAGGACATGACGCTAGAGACGGTCTCAGTTCCTGTTTCCGAAGAGAGGAGGTCTACTCTCGCGTGGTGTAAGAACAGCTTTCTTCTCAAGGAAGTCTACCTTTGGCTGTTCAGAAACCCGACCGCCGTCTCCTCTCGGACGCATCAGACACGGGCTGGGGTGCGACTTTGGACGGACAGGAATGCTCGGGAACATGGAATCAGGAGCAAAGGACACTTCACATCAATTGCAAGGAGTTGTTGGCGGTTCATCTGGCCTTGATAAACTTCAAGTCCCTCCAGCTTAACAAGGTGGTGGAGGTGGACTCTGACAACACCACAGCCTTGGCTTACATCTCCAAGCAGGGAGGGACTCATTCGTGGAAGTTGTTCTAGATCGCAAGGGACCTCCTCATCTGGTCAAAAGATCGAAAGCTCACGCTGGTAACGAGGTTCATTCAGGGCGATATGAATGTCATGGCAGATCGCCTCAGCCGGAAGGGTCAGGTCATCCCCACAGAGTGGACCCTTCACAAGAATGTTTGCAGCAGACTTTGGGCCCTGTGGGGTCAGCCAACCATAGATCTGTTCGCTACCTCGATAACCTAGAGACTCCCGTTGTATTGTTCTCCGATTCCAGACCCAGCAGCAGTTCACGTGGATGCTTTTCTGCTGGATTGGTCCCATCTCGACCTGTATGCATTCCCGCCGTTCAAGATTGTCAACAGGGTACTTCAGAAGTTCTCCTCTCGCAAAGGGACACGGCTGACGTTGGTTGGCTCCGCTCTGGCCCGCGAGAGAATGGTTCATAGAGGTACTGCAATGGCTGGTCGACATTCCCAGGACTCTTCCTCTAGGAGTGAACCTTCTACGTCAACCTCACGTAAAGAAGGTACACCCAAACCTCCACGCTCTTCGTCTGACTGCCTTCAGACTTTCAAAAGACTCTCAAGAGCTAGGGGCTTTTCGAAGGAGGCAGCCAGAGCGATTGCCAGAGCAAGGAGAACATCCACTCTCAGAGTCTATCAGTCTCAAGGGGAAGTCTTCCGAAGCTGGTACAAGGCCAATGCAGTTTCCTCAACCAGTACCACTGCAACCTAGATTGCTGACTTCCTGTTACATCTAAGGAACGTAAGATCCCTTTCAGCTCCTACGATCAAGGGTTACAGAAGTATGTTGGCAGCGGTTTTCCGCCACAGAGGCTTGGATCTTTCCACCAACAAAGATCTACAGGACCTCCCTAGGTCTTTTGAGACCTCAAAGAAACGTCGGTTGTCCACTCCAGGCTGGAATCTAGACGTGGTCCTAAGGTTCCTTATGTCATCAAGATTTGAACCTCTTCAATCAGCCTCTTTTTAGGACCTCACATTAAAAACTCTTTTCCTCGTGTGCTTGACAACAGCTAAAAGAGTAAGTGAGATCCACGCCTTCAGCAGGATCATAGTTTTCACATCTGAAACGGCTACATGTTCCTTGCAGCTCGGTTTTTGCTAAACGAGCTTCCTTCCCGTCCTTGGCCTAAGTCGTTCGAGATCCCAAGCCTGTCCAACTTGGTGGGGAATGAACTGGAGAGAGTACTTTGCCCAGTTAGAGCTCTTAGGTACTATCTAAAAAGGTCTTAACCTTTACGAGGACAATCAGAAGCCTTATGGTGTGCTATCAAGAAGCCTTCTTTTCCAAGGTCTAAGAACTCAGTTTCTTACTATTCAGGCTTCTGATTAGGGAAGCACATTCTCATCTGAAGGAAGAAGACCTTGCTTTGCTGAAGGTAAGGACACATGAAGTGAGAGCTGTGGCTACTTCAGTGGCCTTCAAACAGAACCGTTCTCTGCAGAGTGTTAAGGATGCAACCTATTGGAGAAGCAAGTCAGTGTTCGCATCATTCTATCTCAAAGATGTCCAGTCTCTTTACGAGTACTGCTACACCCTGGGACCATTCGTAGCAACGAATGCAGTAGTAGGCGGGGGCTCAGCCACTACATTCCCATAATCCCATAACCTTTTAACCTTTCTCTTGAATACTTTTTATGGGTTGTACGGTCGGCTAAGAAGCCTTCCACATCCTTGTTGATTTGGCGGGTGGTCAATTCTTTCTTGAGAAGCGCCGAGGTTAAAGGTTGTGATGAGGTCCTTTAGTATGGGTTGCAGCCCTTGATACTTCAGCACCTTAGAGTTGTTCAGCCTCCTAAGAGGAACGCTGCGCTCAGTAAGGAAGACGAACTTATTAAAGGCAGAGTAATGGTTCAAGTCGACTTCCTTACCAGGTACTTATAATTTCATTGTTATTTTGAATAACTGATAATATGAAATACGGGATACTTAGCTTCTTGATATACATGTACACTGGTTTTCACCCACCTCCCTGGGTGTGAATCAGCTACATGATTATCGGGTAAGATTAATATTGAAAAATGTTATTTTCATTAGTAAAATAAATTTTTGAATATACTTACCCGATAATCATGATTTAATTGACCCACCCTTCCTCCCCATAGAGAACCAGTGGACCGAGGAAAAATTGAGGTGGTGTCAACAAGAAGTACTGCAGTACCTGGCCACAGGTGGCGCTGGTGAGTACACCCCCCTCTTGTATAGCGATCGCTGGCGTATCCCTTCCGTAGAATTCTGTCGGGCAACGGAGTTGACAGCTACATGATTATCGGGTAAGTATATTCAAAAATTTATTTTACTAATGAAAATAACATATTTGTTCACTTTTTATTCAAGAATATATTGGATTGATAGATCCTATATGTTTCTAAAAATCAGTCACGGATTTTGGTGTATTACATTAGAATGAGTACGATCAATTTATAAATTTTTTTTATAATTTCCTTTAATTTGAGAAAAAATATAACTTATCGTTTTTCATCAATGTTAACTTTCCTTGGCGTAAGCAAATCTACAATGTAATTTAATCTATAGTATGAGTCCATTAATGGCAAGAGAATAAAATGGGGCTTAAAGAAATAAGTAGCTCTAAATGACAGAGCATCAAAATATATTTGATAGTACATGTACTAACTGTTCTTTGCCAAAGTGGGAAAGGGGAAAAACTAAAGCAAACCTTTTTTGTCCTTAAAATCAGTGTATGTATGAATCATTTTCTTTTGGAAGAATAGTGTTATATCAGAAAAAAAAAAATAATGAAATTAGAATTTATGATAATCGATAACTTTCTTAACTTAGATTTTATGATAATCAGCAACTGTCTAAATTGAGAACGGAAAAAATTTGCATTTTTATCTAAAAGAGAGCTCTTTAAAGATACAATAACATGATATGAAATATATTCATTCCTACTAATCATTAATTTTGAATTTTAGTAGTTAGGACCCAGGGTCAAACTGCTTTCAAATTAATACTTCTCCATTCATCATCTCCTACTTCATGCTTCATAGTTCTCAGCCATGTAGGTCTGGGTCTTCCAGCTCTTCTAGATAGGAATTCTTTGTCTTGTAATTTATTTATATTTGTATTCTATGTGTACTGTATTAGTGTAAAATCATAAATGTGTTTTTAAATTTTCAGCCATGATGGGAAGTTCATAGTTGCTGGAAGTGAGAACCAATGTATATATATATGGAAAACTCATCATGATTACTCAAAGTTCTCATCAGCCAGAAGAGATAGAAACTATTATTGGGAAGGAGTTAAAGGTAAGAAAGGTTTGAATACCTGTACTGCATTTAGTAACAGTGTGATGTGAGAATATAAGGAAAACTTATCTGATAGGGATCATACACAGATAATTTTTACTTACTTTACTTTAAGGGCAGTTTTTCTGGTCCTATACAGCAGGGGAACCCAACTCTCTGCAGGACCTCCACAGTTATTTTATCATGTTCATTTGAAAGCATTTAATGTTTCACATTGCATATTTGTTTATTGTTAAATTGACACTATCAAAGCACTCGCAGAATAAGAACGTCTTTAGATTTTTCTTGAAAGCCTTAATGTCTTCAATCTTTTGGATGTCTAGCAGGAGCTTATTCTATAGTCTAGGGGGCCACATATTTAAAGGCTCTAGTACCTACAGGAGACATATATGTAGGTTCCAATAATTTGAAACCATGTAACTGCCTATTAATCATATAATACTTTTTTTCAATTGATTTTACAGCTGTTGAAGTACTGTAATTATATTTCTACAGAAATTTCTCATATTGATTTTATCTTGGTCTGTTACCCTTCCCCAGTGGGGAATTAGATACTACAGTACGATATATGCATGTAAATAACATGTAAATTACAATGGACAAATTATTGTATTGAATTGTAGATTAGTTTAATAAGACAATCAAGTCACATTGCTAAAGTCTCCCGTTGGCCTTTCCAAGAGAGTTGACATAGATTAGGAAGTTAATGAAGTTGATTAGCTAATTCAGAAGAGAGCCAAGTTAATTGATTGAAAGTAAAAGGCAGAAGGCATTGCCACTAGAGCAGATGGATATCCCCAAAACTTAGCACTGTACTGCCAACAAAGTTCCACTTATGAAATATAATCAGTAACAAGATGATGATGTAATTAATAACCTCCTACAGCGCTCTCTCTCTCTCTCTCTCTCTCTCTCTCTCTCTCTCTCTCTCTCTCTCTCTCTCTCTCTCTCTCGTACTGTAGTGTCTCCTGTTGTTATGGCGATTAGCTGACAATCTTTATTTTCTGTTTCAGCGCATAGTGCCGTTGTGACGTGTGCTGTGTTTGCTCCTCATCCAGAGCTTGTGTTCAATTTTATTGAACAACAACAAGAACATCTCAATAAAACTAGTGAGCAGCAGGAACAACAAAATGAACCAAATCCTTCAAGTCAGAATAAGGATAGTGGCACAACAAATAAAGGGTAAGCATTATTAAGATCATTTGCAACACAAAATTTCCGATGGAAGTTAAATATTAACGTGTAGCGAGTCAGAAATCTGTACAGTATCAAGATAGTAACTTGGCAGAAATTTGTTTATGACAGTTCATATTCTATTGTTATTACAACAAGTGTTTCATATTTCTTAATAATGGTAAATATTAACCTCATGGTTGTAGTTCCCTATACAAGTGTGTTGTTTTTTCACACTAGTTCAAATGTATTATTCTAAAATGTGGAAGTATTTCTGCTTATCTCATAAGAACATATGGTTATTCAGTGCATGATTATTATGAATTATTATTCTGTATTCAGCTCTTTCTTTAAGGGCTCAAGAGACCATTTTGTAACATAAAATAACAGGTTTGTTTTTCATGAAATTCATAAAAATATACCCTTCAGTAAGTCCCCATCATTGGTTCACCCCTCTTAGATTTTACACAAAGTACAAAGAGGTAATAAGTTAGAGCAGGTAAAATGGAGGAGTTCTCATTACTTGAGTGAGGTCTTGCCTACCCTTTTAACTCTTTACATAGCATTATCTGTAAGACAGCACGAAGACTAAATTTAATAGATTTTTATCCAGAAATTATGAAAGATTCCCAGTTTTTAGAAAAAATGGTATTGAGCTTACAATTGTGTAACTTTCTTTTTCAGGTACGTGCTAGTCTCTGCTGACTTCAGTGGATGCATTAAAGTGTTTTTGAAGAAGGAAAAGCCCAAACATTCTTCATTACCTGCCTCTGCCTTAGTGTAATGATTTTAGTAAATTTTTATACTAATTGCATTCCAAAAGTTATTTTTCATGAAATAGTCTTTTTATCCAAGCATTTATGAAGAAAGATCAAGACGTTACAGTGAGATTTGTGTGCATAATGTTAAATTATTTAAGGGTGAAGAAGTCTATGACATTGCATGAAAGTGTGACATAATAATGCAGCAAGTGATATCTGATGTAATGATATATTTTAGTCAAAATGGCCAGCTCTTCTTACTGAATTCTGTTGTAATACCTAAGCTGTCATTAGCATATCATTTTATTGTCATAAACCATGTTATTTTTAAAAGGTGAGTTATTATCCTTTTTACAGAGATGATCAAGTTATCTAAATACAATATAGTACAAGATAGAAAGCTAGTTTTTGGGTGCAATACCGTCAATATATACAAAATACAATTATCTTCCTACATCTTAATATTAAGTGATCCATTAGTTGGCTATTTAATGTGTTCTCTCTATTTTCTTCTATCATGCTAACCTTTTATTTGCATTAATTTTTTGACAGTCTTCGTGATTTGCCAAACCACCTCGATGGTTGATATCCTTTCAAGTACACATCCATCTCTTATGTAACCATTTTACCCGAACCATTCTTTTCTATGACTTTTTGAGATTTAGGACATTTTATCTCGTACACCCCCATTAATAGAATCATCCCTTTGCAGTCCAAATAAATTTTAATATTTTGTTGCCATGCTGATTAGAATCCCCTCAATTTTCTTTGCAAGTATTCATGTTTTATGCAGAGTAGAAATATGTTTGGCTTACCTATCCTTAGATCTTGTTTCGGCTAAATGCAAATAATCTGACCTGAGCTTCTCTGATAAGTGACTACACTTAGAACACTTATTAGGTATCAAGCATGTGGGTCCTTTACAAGGGATACATTTTGAATGGTGATCCACATTTACTGATATATAAAAGCATATTCACTTTGCATTCTATTCACAAAATGTACCTCCAATAATCTTAACAAAAGGGTGTGAACTTTATGACGACAAAACTTTCAAATCACAAGCACAAAAAAATATGTCAGGTCAAGGCTTTAAGAAGATAATAATTCAAAATGATAGCAGAGTGCAAAGATGGGTGTCTACTCCCCATATTATACTCTGGCTCCTCTTACCCTTTGGAACAAAGCATCTTGTATACAATAAGGGGAATGATTTAATGATTTTTCGGGTGTTATAGGGTACACTCGGGCACACTTTTATCTAGTTTCTCTTCCTCTTGTTTTGTTAAAGTTTTTATAATTTTTATAGGAAATTTTTATTTTAATGTTGTTACTATACTTAAAATATTTTATTTTTCTTTATTTCCTTTCCTCACTGGGCTATTTTCCCTGTTGGGGCCCTTGGGCTTATAGCATCCTGCTTTTCCAACTAGGGTTATAGCTTAGCATTTAATAATAATAATCATAATAATAATGTGTGGTCCTCAAGGACTTTCCTGTTAATGGCTAGAATGAAGTCTTAACTCGACAAAAGTAAAATATAGGCTCTTAATTTTCTGAATAAAGAGTGAGCCTTTAGATCTACCTGCTGATTCATCAGCAGCTATTCCCTTGTCCTCCCTGGTCTTACCTTGGAGAGGAATCTTGGGTGCTGATCATATATACAGTATGTCCGGTACCTCGCCTCTGCCGTTTATAAGCAACCTTTAAACTGCAGGTTTTCAATATTTAACTTAGCCGGTGATTATAATAGCTGCAGCTCTGCTGCTCGACAGAAAACTCTACGGAAAAAATCCGCCAGCGATCGCTATGCAGGTAGGGGGTGTACTTCAACAGCGCCATCTGTCGTCCAGATACCCAGTACTCATTGTAAACAAAGAACTCAATTTTCTCTCTGTCGTGCTACCGGCAAGACCTACTTATTCGCTGTTGCTAACTGGATTTGTTTTCACAACTATTTGGTGAAGTACACTATTCTAGTTTTGAGCTTTCGCTGTGCAGGCTTTCTCTTCAATAAATCCTTGCATTCTTTTTTTGATTACGGATTATTTGTTGATGACTTTGGATAGTTTTTGAATTCCCCTTTGACCAATTCAAAATGGCTGACCCTTCTCAAGTCCCAAAATTCAGGAAGTGTAATGCTAGGGACTGTTCAAGGCGTCTTCCGAAGGCCTCTATCGATCCTCACACTGTTTGTTCCAATTGTCGGGATAAAACCTGTCAATTGGAAGATCGATGTGAGGAATGCGTTGGGCTTTCGGAATTCGATTTTATCGAATTCCAAAAATATACACGTAGGCTAGAGAGAGATAGAGTCAGGAGAAGTTCCTCTCGTTCTGTTGATATTTCCTCTCCTCATGCCCCACAACCTATTCCTTCCCCTGTAGTGGTTGCTCCTAATCCCCCTTCTGGCACTCAGGAACCTTCGATGGCTGATATGATGCGTGCCATCCAAGCTCTGGGTGAGAGAGTTGAGTCCCTGGCTAGTGACCGTAACCAGCTCATGGCGGACGTCAAGGAGCTGAAGTGTAAAAGTGCAGTGGGAAGTGGTAAAGTGAGTGATAGTGTTGTGGATAGTGTTGCGCTTGAGGGTTCGTCTGTTCGTGCCTGTCGTCCTCCTAGTCCGGGACCTCTTGCAAGCTCCCAAGTCCAGGGGAGAAGCAATGTCGTACGACCAATGGGTTCGAGAGGCTTTAATCAGCGAACAGACGTTCCCTCCGTGGTACCGGGCGCATCTTCCCAAGATCGCCCCTGCCGCACAAAGACGAGAGAGCCCATTTATACCTCGTCTGCGGAAGAGGTTTCTCGCAAGAAACCATGGACCAAGGTCTCACGACCGTTAAAGCGCAAGTCGGTCCCTTCCGCGCAAGTCCAACGGCCCAGCTGTAGCCACTGGGTCAGTTTGGACTCGCTGCAGTCTTCCGATGACTGCTCACCTCCTAAGAGAGGCAAAGCGGTACCGCCTCAGACAGTTACACCGTCTGTCGCCGCACCTGCTCCTGCAGACCCTAAGTGGTCTTTGCTGCTGAACATGCAGTCACAATTAACGTCTCTGATGCAGGACTTTCGTGCGGAGAAGGTTGCTGCTGCACCAGCCTCTTGCCTACAACCAACCACACACTCGGTTGTGCGTCCTGTGGACGCTGAGGCAACCTTCTTGCGCACTCCAGTTGAGAGAGTTCCGCCACCCATGCGTTCCAGTGTACCCTGCCAGCCGCATGTTGACGTTCAGCGACGCACGGAGCCTTCCGTTGACGTTCGCGAGGTACAACAACCGTCAGAGTTGTTTTGTTTTGACGCGGTGCGTCAACCTCCGCAACCCAGTGTGGTTGCCACTGCTCACCCACATCAGGCTAGACAGTCTGGAGTAGACGCTGTGCGTCCCCGCGCTGCTATGGTTGTTGCCAGCTCACAGACTGGGCAACAGTTCCATGACGTTGCGTCCGGCTCAGTCACGCTTGCACCTGTGCGACCGGACTCAGCTATTCAGCCGTTACCTACTCCATTGCCGCTTCCTCCTCAATACTCGGATGATGGACTTTCGGATGATGATGGTGCTGCTCACGTTGATGAACCACATTCGGATCTTGACGAGCCTAAGTCCACGCAACCCTCTTTGGACTTTAGAAAGGTTTTAGCTCTGTTCAAAGAGATGTTTCCGGACCAGTTTGTGTCTGTGGCTCCGCGCTCTCCTCCGTCAGAGTTTGTTTTAGGTATGCCTTCATCCTCGCCTGCCTTTACTAGACTCGTCCTCGCACGCTCGTCCAAGAGAGCTTTACGAGTGATAGGAGAATGGATGCAGTCCAAAAAGAGTCTAGGGAAGACAGCCTTTACGTTTCCCCCTGCTAGACTCTCTTCTAGATCGAGCGTCTGGTATGCCACGGGAGAAGTTCTTGGCTTGGGAGTTCCTGCCTCTGCCCAGGGCGACTTCTCAAGTCTTGTAGACTCTCCCCGCAGGCTAGCCATGAGACGCTCGAAAATATGTTGGTCATCTTCGGACCTAGACCACCTTTTGAAAGGGATATTTAGAGCCTTCGAGGTCTTCAACTTTTTAGACTGGTGTCTGGGAGCTCTAAGCAGGAAGATCTCTCCGACAGAGAAGGAGACTTCCTTGCTCATCATGTCCTGCATGGACAAGGCCGTACGTGACGGGTCTAATGAGCTTGCTGCATTGTTCGTGTCCGGAGTCCTCAAGAAGCGTGAGAACCTTTGCTCTTTCCTGTCAGCTGGAGTGACACCTTGTCAAAGATCCGAACTTCTGTTTGCTCCTCTTTCTAAGTGCCTCTTTCCAGAGGACTTGATTAAGGAGATTGCTGCTTCTTTGATACAGAAGGACACTCATGACCTGGTTGCGTCCTCTGCTCGCAAAGCCACCCCTTTGCCTACCTTGTCAGCTAGACCAAGGATGGACACTCCAGCGTCCCGATTTATTCCGCCCTTTCGTGGCAGAGCCTCCAGCAGAGGAGGTGCTCGTGCCGAAGGGAGACGTGGAAAGAAGAAAGGAACCAAGTCCTTTAAAGGCAGAGTCTGACTGCCAGCTTCTTCAGACAGCAGTGGGAGCCAGACTCAAGAACTTCTGGCAGACCTGGGAGAAGAGAGGCGCAGATGCACAATCTGTGAAGTTGCTCAGAGAGGGGTACAAGATCCCGTTTGTACGAAAACCCCCTCTAGCAACGTCTCCCATCGATCTCTCTCCCAGGTACAGAGAGGAAGACAAGAGACGAGCATTGAAACGAAGTGTCTCTCTTACTAGAAAAGGGAGCGGTAGTCAAAGTCCTGGACCATCAAACCCCGGGCTTCTACAACCGTCTCTTCTTAGTGGCAAAGAAGACAGGAGGGTGGAGGCCGGTGCTAGACGTCAGTGCGCTGAATGTCTTTGTCACAAAGCAGACGTTCTCCATGGAGACCACAAAGTCCGTTCTAGCAGCGGTCAGAAGGGAAGACTGGATGGTCTCTTTAGACCTAAGGGACGCATACTTCCACGTCCCCATCCACCCAGACTCCCAACCTTTTCTGAGATTTGTTTACGAAAAGGTTGTCTACCAGTTTTAAGCCCTGTGCTTTGGCCTAAGCACAGCTCCTCTTGTGTTTACGAGGCTGATGAGGATTGTAGCCAAATTCCTTCATTTAGCGGACATCCGAGCCTCCCTCTATTTGGACGACTGGCTTCTAAGAGCTTCTTCCAGTCGTCGCTGTCTGAAGGATCTAAAGTGGACTCTAGATCTGACCAAGGAATTGGGTCTCCTTGTCAATATGGAAAAGTCTCAAGTGGTCCCATCCCAAACTATTGTGTATTTAGGGATGGAGATTCACAGTCTAGCTTTTCGGGCTTTTCCGTCGGCCCCCAGAACAAGCCAAGACCAGTTATGCATCCAGAACATGCTGAAGAAGGAACGATGTTCAGTCAGGCAGTGGATGAGTCTGATAGGGACACTATCATCCCTGGAACAGTTCGTATCGTTAGGAAGACTACACCTCCGTCCTCTTCAATATCACCTAGCTGTTTACTGGAAAAAGGACAAGACGCTAGAAGCGGTCTCGATCCCCATTTCCGAGAAGATGAAGTCTTGCCTGACTTGGTGGAAGGACAGTATCAGCCTCAGAGAGGGTCTGCCCCTGGCTGTTCAGACTCCCAACCACGTTCTCTTCTCGGACGCATCGGACACAGGCTGGGGCGCGACATTAGACGGTCGGGAATGCTCGGGAACTTGGAACTCGAGTCAAAGGACAATGCATATCAACTGCAAGGAGCTACTGGCAGTTCATCTGGCCTTGAAAAGCTTCGTCTCTCCTTCAAGGCAAAGTGGTGGAGGTGAACTCGGACAACACCACGGCTTTGGCGTACATCTCCAAGCAAGGAGGGACCCACTCTATGACGTTGTACGAGATCGCAAGGGACCTCCTCACCTGGTCAAAAGGTCAAAACATTTCGCTAGTAACGAGGTTCATCCAAGGCAACTTGAATGTCATGGCAGATTGCCTCAGTCGAAAGGGACAAATCATTCCAACAGAATGGACCCTACACAAGGATGTGTGCAAGAGACTTTGGGCCACATGGGGCCAGCCAACCATAGATCTCTTCGCAACCTTGATGACCAAGAGGCTCCCAATATATTGCTCACCAATCCCGGACCCAGCAGCAGTTCATATAGATGCCTTTCTCCTAGATTGGTCACATCTAGACCTATATGCATTCCCCCCGTTCAAGATTGTCAACAAGGTACTGCAGAAGTTCGCCTCTCACGAAGGGACAAGGTTGACGTTAGTTGCTCCCCTCTGGCCCGCGAGAGAATGGTTCACCGAGGTACTTCGATGGCTAGTGGACGTTCCCAGAACGCTTCCTCTAAGGGTGGACCTTCTACGTCAGCCACATGTAAAGAAGGTACACCAAGGCCTCCACGCTCTTCGTCTGACTGCCTTCAGACTATCGAAAGACTCTCGAGAGCTAGAGGCTTTTCGAAGGAGGCAGCCAGGGCGATTGCTAGAGCAAGGAGGACATCCACCCTTAGAGTCTACCAATCGAAGTGGGAAATCTTCCGAAACTGGTGCAAGTCAGTATCTGTATCCTCGACCAGTACCTCTGTAACTCAAATAGCTGACTTCCTTTTATACCTTAGGAAAGAACGATCTCTTTCAGCTCCCACTATCAAGGGTTACAGAAGCATGTTGGCATCAGTCTTCCGTCACAGAGGCTTAGAGCTTTCCAACAATAAAGATCTACAGGACCTCCTTAAGTCTTTTGAGACCACGAAGGAGCGTCGTTTGGCTACACCTGGTTGGAATTTAGACGTGGTACTAAGATTCCTCATGTCAGAAAGGTTCGAGCCGCTACAATCAGCCTCTTTTAAAGATCTCACCTTAAAGACACTTTTCTTGGTTTGCTTAGCCACAGCTAAAAGAGTCAGTGAGATTCACGCCTTCAGCAGGAACATCGGATTTTCATCTGAAACGGCTACATGTTCTCTACAACTTGGTTTTCTAGCCAAAAACGAGCTACCTTCTCGTCCTTGGCCGAAATCGTTCGATATTCCAAGCCTATCGAATATGGTTGGAAATGAACTAGAAAGAGTCTTATGCCCTGTGAGAGCTCTTAAGTTCTATCTAAGACGAACTAAACCTTTACGAGGACAATCAGAAGCTTTATGGTGTTCAGTTAAGAAACCATCTTTGCCTATGTCAAAGAATGCTTTATCCTATTTTATCAGACTGTTAATACGAGAAGCTCATTCACATCTGAGTGAGGAAGACCAAGCTTTGCTGAAGGTAAGGACACATGAAGTTAGAGCTGTCGCAACTTCAGTGGCCTTTAAACAAAATAGATCTCTGCGAAGTATAATGGACGCAACCTATTGGAGAAGCAAGTCAGTGTTCGCGTCTTTTTATCTTAAGGATGTCCAGTCTCTTTACGAGGACTGCTACACTCTGGGACCATTCGTAGCAGTGAGTGCAGTAGTGGGTGAGGGCTCAACCACTACAATCCCCTAATTCCATAACCTTTTTAATCTTTCTCTTGAAATGTTTTTATTGTTGTTTTTGGGTTGTCCGGAAGGCTAAGAAGCCTTTCGCATCCTGGTTGATTTGGCGGGTGGTCAAATTCTTTTCTTGAGAAGCGCCTAGATTAGAGGTTTTGATGAGGTCCTGTGGTATGGGTTGCAACCCTTCATACTTCAGATACTAGGGGTCGCTCAGCATCCTAAGAGGATCGCGAGGCTCCGTAAGGAAGACGTACTTAAAAAGGCAGAGTAATTGTTCAAGTCGACTTCCTTACCAGGTACCTATTTATTTTGTTTTTGTTATTTTGATAACTTCTAAAATGAAATAAAAAATCCTTAGCTCATAATAATGTAAACATATATTGCTGGTCTCTACCCACCCCCCTGGGTGTGAATCAGCTATTATAATCACCGGCTAAGTTAAATATTGAAAAATGTTATTTTGATAATAAAATAAATTTTTGAATATACTTACCCGGTGATTATAAATTAAAGGACCCTCCCTTCCTCCCCAATAGAGATGCAGTGGACCGAGGAGAAAATTGAGTTCTTTGTTTACAATGAGTACTGGGTATCTGGACGACAGATGGCGCTGTTGAAGTACACCCCCTACCTGCATAGCGATCGCTGGCGGATTTTTTCCGTAGAGTTTTCTGTAGAGCAGCAGAGCTGCAGCTATTATAATCACCGGGTAAGTACAGTATATTCAAAAATTTATTTTATTATCAAAATAACATTTTTCTCCCCAAGGTGCAAATGGGTGCTGAATGGGCTTTCAAGACCCAGGTTTTCTGATTCAAATTTACAATTTTGGGTACAATAAATGTTAGTTACATGAATTTATAATTGGAAGGAAATAAAACTTGGCCATATTATCTAGGCGACTTAGTAACATCTCTATGTGCTCACTTATTTATTTCAAGCATTGGATTCAGGTAAGTAGACTTCTTTTGATTTACAAATTTAGCATAAATGTTATGTTCAGGTTTTTCTTGTTTCATTTTTTCATGAAAAAGTGTTCATTATACACAGAGAACAATAGTTAACTTTAGCTATCATTTATGTTTTTGTGTGATTTTAAGAATGAAAATTATAGTTATATTTTTAAATCTAAGAAATAGGTTTTGATAACAGAAAAAATGTTTCATACAAAACCATCTGTCTTATAGAACTTGTTGATGCCCTTGGGCTTAAAGCAACTTGCTTTTCCAACTAGGGTTGTAGCTTAGCTAATGATGATGATAATAATATGACCATCCCCAGGTAACATTTCTGAATTCCTGAAGACAAAAGTAGAAAAGAAATTAGTAAATGATATTATGCCCAAATTATAAAGTTTTTCATTGTAGTTTACAAGTTTATTGAATACATTTGGCAATTGTTCACTATCACTAGAAAAGGAAGACCAGCCCAACCAAATAAGGAATACAAAAGCAAATGGAACCCCAGAGGTTTTTCAGTTTTCTGACTGATCTACTCCCAACCAAACAATGCTTTCCTTTTTACCAATTCCAGTGATGAATGTTTATTCTTTCCCATTTACCTCACAATCAGTCTTCTGATCAATCTATATCTCCCAGAGATGTCCCAAAAGGAGAAAGACATTTTATTCTCCCAAACATTTTTAGGTCCTCAAACCAGATATCATATATTGACTTTACACATTACTGCATTAGATTTACATCAGAGTTAGTCAATCTGTTGATTCCTTTACATAGTTATATCCTAGAGTCACATAGGCAAAGATCTACCCTTTCCTTCAAAACCTTTTATATAACAATTAGAGCTTCCTATGTTAGTGAAACACTGAGGCTTTAGTCATATCCCATTGACTTAGTCTTGAGTAGTGATCCCTTTCCTCAGGACTGGCTAATTAGAAGGCAGTCTTGACTCTAGCCATTCTGTTTCCAAGTCCTTTTAGTGAGGGAATAGATCTAGGTCCTGTTTGTTAGCACAGTTCAAAGTTCTGCTTACCACCTCATTTATAAAGATTTTTTTTGCCCTTTTGCTACTGAAGGTGGTAGCGATCTCAAGGGCCGATGGTGGCTGGATAACCTGGGTATTGACCCAGTCTTCTCATCGATCTAAAACCTTCTTATATTTGGTGCAAGGTCTGGGATGAATGGCTGGCAATTCTGTCACTCTTCTTACTCTCCTAACAGCAGAGCTGACAAGGCTAAGTGCAATAAAATTCAGTAATTCGGTGACACACATCATAGTTTTCTCAAACTCGCTGATTTAAGCGACTGTCGCTGACTTTTGAATTAATGATGTAAGCAAGTGTTGCTAACATTTGAATTTGAATGTACAAGCTGAAATAGTTCCGTTGCAAGTTACTTGAACAGCAGAAATACTGTATTAGGCTTGAGCTTATGGGAAGTGATGACTCTGCTTTCCTTTCAACAAAGGTGGGCTGCAGCTGGTTCACAGCATTTTACTCCAGTGGGTAAGACAATTTTCCTGGATCTCTCCATAGTGAAGTTCATTGTTAGTGCTTTACTCATCCCCAGGATGCTATCAACCTTGCCATGTTATGAAAGACTGTTGGAGACTACAGTAGTCATCCTTTCCTTGCACACCCTCATGGAGAAGTAGTTTGTACTTGTTGCTGATGATGGTGTTATATCTATCTTAATCTATGGAACTACCATCCATATAATGAATAACTGTAATATGAAAGATGATGGTTGTATTCTTGTGATATCAAAAGCAAATTTTTAGGTAAATTGCAATATTCCTAGATATACGAACTTTTGCTTTTGAAAGTCGTCAAACGTCATTGATGAACTGCCTCAAAGCAACCGTGTATTAATCCCTAATTTTAAAGGAAAAGTAATGTTTGTAGTATAGTTACATGTGTACCTCAATCCTTCACCTATGTGGCTTGAATTATCAACTACTAATTTTTTGCTGGCTGAAAAATTGTCAAATATAAGGGACTTCGAGTTTCTGGCAAATACTTAATAGTTTGCAATTTTTTCACAAAACTTTTTTACCAAATAAATAAAGTAATGTTCACTGTCGCATTAACACTTAAAACTGTTGAATCATAGATAACCCTTGTGTGCCTGCATCATCGTCAATGCCGATCACTTCATACACTCTCATAGTAGACTCTAAAGTAACCTGTCATACTCCTACGCACGCTGCTCGGCATGCCTCTCTCGATTGTATGCAAACTTAATACTAGGCTGTCATGGAGATGATGACTTGATTTCAATTATAAGTATTGAAAATGGGGAAATAGAAAAATGTATAAAAGAGTAAAAATATTATTTTATTTTTCTTTTGTGCTCTCCTCTCTGTATCAAACCTAGAATCTTGGCCAGTATAGATACACTTCACAAACATAATTACCTTTGTGTATAAGATATTCTCAAAGTAAAGTGAATTTGGTATCCTAGCTAAATATTTGTATATATAAATTCAGTTACTAATTATTATAAATAGCCACATGCTATAAATTTAGTACTTGGCTATTATCATCATCATCTCCTACGCCTATTGACGCAAAGGGCCTCGGTTATATTTCGCCAGTTGTCTCTATCTTGAGCCTTTAATTCAATACTTCTTCATTCATCAACTCCTACTTTGCACCTCATAGTCCTCAGCCATGTAGGCCTTGGTCTTCCAACTCTTCTAGTGCCTTGTGGAGCCCAGATGAATGTTTGGTGAACTAATCTCTCTTAGTCAGTGCAAAGAGCATGCCCAAACCATCTCCATCTACACCTCATCACAATCTCATCCACACATGGCACTCACGTAATCTCTCTTATAGTTAAATTTCTAATCTTGTCCAGGATGCCTGAAAACTTTAAATCATTCATTCATTCTAATCCTGTCCTGCCATTCAACTCTCAATATCCTCATGAGGGCTTTGTTCTCTAATCTACTAAATCTATTGGAGATTGTTTTATTGTCATACCATGACTCATGTCCATTGAGTAACACCGATCTCACTAAATTGATGTATAGTTTGATTTTTATATGTAATTTCAGGCAATTTGATTTCCAAATTTTACTTAACCTAGCCATTGTCTGATTTGCTTTTTCCAATCTTTCACTAAACTCTAATTCTAAAGACCTTGTATTGGAGACCATAGTTCCTAAATACTTGAATGATTCTACCTCATTAATCCTTTTTCCTTCTAATGATGTTTCATCTTCCATTGCATACTGCGTTCTCATCATCTCCGTCTTTCTTCTATTTTTCTTCAACCCAACCTCGTGTGATATTTCATGCATTCTGGAAGGTAAGCATTGTAAATCCTGTGGTATTCTGCTATTCCTAGTTAATTTTTTAAATAGGAATATTGTAAAAAAAAAAAAAAAAAAAAAAAAAAAAAAAAAAAGCTGAATAATGAATATTTGTATAAATGATTGAAGTGGTTGGTTTATGGATGTCATGACTCTCATTATAAAAAAAAAGAGAAGTATTCAATTTTTGAATAAGAGACGCAACAATTGTGGTAAGATGTGTAAAAAAAGTCCTTAATCTTCAATTGTCTGTGGAAACCAAGGAGTGAATGTATGAAAGAATTAGAATAGCAAGAGATGATAAAAGATTTAAATAGAGAAAGCAGAAATGTTGGACTGAATATGAATGAGAGTAAAACTGAAATAATGTTCATTGAAAATGCTGAGACAACGAATAAAGCTTATGGGCAAACCTCTAAAGATGGTTAATGTATATATGTATGTAGGACAGACATTAAGTACAGTATTTCCCCAAGCCATAAGACCAAAATTAAAACAGATACGATGGTATGGAGAACCTTTGGTAAACAAATTGAGATTATGAATGTAAGATGTCACTTTTCCTAAAAAGAAAGTATTTAATCAGATGATTCTACCAGTAAGCCTATTACTTCTGCAATTGAAACTCAGAGCCTCACAAAAGCCTTAGAACATAATCTTGTCACAACTCGAAGAGCTATGGAAAAAATAATGATGGGAATAACTCTAAGACCCAGGAAAAGAACAACATGGATGCAACAGAAGTCTAAAGTAGAGGATATTCTAACAACGCGTAAGAAAAAGAAATGGACATGGGCAGGACATATAATGAGAATGAAAGACAATAGATAAAGGTTAAGAAGGACAGACTGGGCCCTAAAGATTGCAAAAGAAGCAGGGGAAGGAAGAGAAGACAATGGATTGGCCAACTAAGAAAGTTTGTTGATGTGATTTATCATAAAAAAACCATAGACAGACGAAAGTGGAAAGCCATGTCTGAGGCCTTTGTCCTGCAGTGGACTAATTAGGATGATGATGATGATAGAATAGTATTCTTTTATCATAAAATCGAGGTTGTAAATCTTTGCGTTTCCTTGCAATCAAATGTCCATTATTATTTGACAAGGCCTTTTCAGCAGACATACCAATGTCTGCCAACTTGGTTAACAAAAATTATTCTTAGTATCATTAATACCAGCTATAGCAGCAACCCTACATGGAAAAGCAGGATGCCATAAGCAGTGAGGAAAGGAAATAAGGAAACATATATATTAGTCTGTCTGACTGTACCCTCAAGCAAGAATTAACTTTTGCTCAAGAGCCAAGACATTGGAAGATCATGATACAGATTATTATTATTATTATTATTATCATCATCATTACTAGCTAAGCTACAACCTTAGTTGGAAAAGCAGGATGCTATAAGCCCAGAGGGTCTAACAGGGAAAATAGCTCGGTGAGGAAAGGATAAAAAGGAAAGTAGGATATTTTAAGAGAAACTACATCGAAATAACCATTGCTTATATAAACTATGAAAATTTTAACAAAAGAAGAGGAAGAGAAATAAGATAAAATAGTGTGCTTGAGTGTACCCCCAAGCAGGAGATCTCTAACCCAACACAGTGGAAGACCATGGTACAGAGGCTATGGCACTACCCAAGACTAGAGAACAATGGTTTGATTTTGGAGTGTCCTTCTCCTACAAGAACTGGTTACCATAGCTCAAGAGTCTCTTCTACCCTTACCAAGAGGAAAGTGGCCAATGAACAATTAGTGCAGTAAACCCTAGAGTGAAGAATTATTTAGAAATCTGTGTTGTCAGGTGTATGAGGATAGAGGAGAATATGTAAAGAATAGGATAGACTATTCAGTATAGATGTGTGTAGGCAAAAGGAAAATAACCGTAACCAGAGAGAATGATCCAATGTAGTACCATCTGGCCAGTCAAAAGACCACATAACTCTCTAGCGGTAGTATGTCAACGGGTGGCTGGTGCCCTGCCATTATACTACCTACTGATACTACCCAAGATTAGATAACTGGTTTGATTTTGGAGTGCCCTACTGAACTGCTCACCATAGCATGAGTCCCCTTTACCCTTACCAAGTGGAAAGTAGTCACAGAACAATTACATGCTGTAGTTAACCTCGAGCGAAGAAGAATTTTTTACTATCTTAATGTGGTCAGGTATATGAGGAAAGAGGAGAATGTGTAAATAATAGGCCAGACTATTCGGTATATTTGTAGGCAAAGAAAAATTGAGCAGTACCAGAAAGGGATCCAATGCAGTACTACTTGGCTGGTTAAAAACTTAAAAGACCCGATAGCTCTCTTAGCGGTTGTAATTTAGTATCTCAACGGATGGCTGGTGCCTTGACCATGAAGGTTGAAATGACTTAATTTCCATTTTATCAAAATGTCCAGTGGATATAAAAGAACAATCTCATACTTTATTGTATATCTATACACTTCCCAGAAAACACAAATTTCTAGTAACCTACCATTGCCATGAAACTTCACCCTTATTGGAAATATGTAATGTAAAAGTATTGGAGGATATGAGAGCAAAGATAATTTATTGCCTATGTTATATGAGGAGTAGTATCTTAGACTCTTAGAGCGTAATTTTCTTAAACTGGTCTTCCACTGTCTTGGATTAGAGTTCTCTTACTTAGGGGGTACATTCAGGCACCATTATTTCTCTCCCTCCTGTTTTTCTTCTTTTGAAGTTTTTATAGTTTGTATATGGAATATCAATTTTAATGTTGTTACTGTTCTCAAAATATTTTAATTCAATTGTTCATTAGAATCATTATTTCTGTTGTTTATTTATTTCCTTGTTTCCTTTCCTCACTGGGGTATTTTTCCTTGTTGGAACTCTTGGGCTTATAGAATACTGCTTTTCCAACTAGGGTTGTAGCTTAGCTAATAATAATAATAATTATTAGTATAATAATAGTAAACTGTTTAGCCATCTAGCAAATAGTATATTGTCTTTGCTATCTAGAGATATGCGCAGCTTGCTTACGACCAGTAGTGCGCATGCGCAACTTGACCAGTTGAGATTCAAAAGTGTAAACATATATACAAACTACGCGACTGCTGGATTTAAATCCCTCTCTACTCCTGTGTCTGGAACCATATTGTATATTTTACATTGGTATGTATTTACGCTATGTTAATTGATATATCTACATAGTTTATATGTACTTTTATCCTGTGATTTGTGTTAAAAAAGGACTATGTTAGTGTAGGGCAGAAAATATTGAAACGGTTTGGACCTTTAAATATTTCGTTTTCCTTAATATTTTACGGTATGCTTAAACCAACAAAATTATTAACTATCTTGTCATTATAGCCGAGTTTAACTAATATTTCTGCTATGGATAAGAATTAGGGTAAATATTTATTGCAAGATTAAGTACAGTAGTGAAAATACGTTAGTTAGAAGTTACGTTAGTAGAAACGGTGTTGGAAGCTTCCCAACTACGTTAATTGGTAATCTACATTATGGAACTACAAACCGTCCGTAATTTATTGTAAATTTTGTAGATCGACGGAATACTGGTGTAGGAGAGAGAGAGAGAGACCCACCCACCCCTCTCTACACTACGGTACCCATCCACTTTAAGTAAATGGCTAAAAAAAAAAAAAAAGAGAGCAATAAAACGGGTGTATGTATGATAGCGGCCTCATGTATGATTAATTACGGCTAACTTAGAGTACGGCAGTGTAAATGGGGTCTTAAGGTGTTGTTAGCCCCCCCCCCCCCCCCCCTCTATAGGTTAGTAGGTAAGGACAGCTTGAAAGTTAGGTTAGTGGGGAAAGTCTAGGTTGGTTGAGTTCCATTTTTAATCCACACGGGAGGAATTGTCCGCTGATATACGAAGGCTCCCAATAAAATTGTAGTTTGGTCAAGATATTCTCCAGTCGAAAAAGTTTTTCTTGTAAATAATGTGGGTGTCATTGCCTTTCATAGGTTTAGTTAGCTAGTAGTACCCACCTCTCTCCTCTACATACTACGGTACCCATCCACTTGAAAAAGTGATCGAAATTATAGTTTTAGTCAAGATAACATTCTCCAGTGGAAATAATTTGCTTTGAGCGAAATTGAATGGTATATCCATTGCAAATAATCCATTCTCCGGTTATCCACCCCATCCCAACGGTTACAGGTGGGACGGCGGTTTTGGGCTGGGAAAAAAAATATATCTACGAATGGAATAAGGGTAAAATTCTTTGAAAACATCCTAAGTATAGGAGAAACAGTTTTTCATGCAACCATACTATTGATAATACCAAGCTTTGTATGGTTTATATTTTTTTTTTTCTGAATGCAAGGTTTAGTCGGTATGTTTGTAGATCGTTTGAGTCATCAGGCCTGCTGCACGCATAAAAAATTAGAATCCTTCAAATCCGTGTTCTGTTCATTATTACCCATACTGTATATTAATTTATCTACGATTATGTTGGTTAATGAACTAGCACTAGAACCGTTAAGTTCAGTTGTTTGGCGAAGGGATTTGCCTATCCATATTCACCTCCTTAGCTTTCTTCTTTGTTATAATTCTTTTATTTTCTTCTCTCTTTTTTTTCCTCATCTGAAATATATTTGTTTCTCTATTCCTTCTATCTTAAACAGCAGGTTTCCTATTATCTTCTTTTCTTCTTCATACGGCTGCTGTAATTCTATAATTTTCCTTCTCTCGTCGCTGAGGTCTGGACAGTCAAGAATGAAATGGCCTAGGTTTTCAGTCTCTGCCTCACATAGCTTACATTCTACCCTTCCTCCCACTTCATGTCTTTTCCTATCATTTGATCTTAAACAGTTAAGAGCCAACCCCCAAAGTTGGGTAGGTTGGGGAAAGTTTTATTCTGTAGCTCACTATCAATGTTGTTGATTTTGCCATTTTAGTTTTACAGATTAAAAAGCTTTGATTTGATAGTATTATTCTGTATCTGAAATTAATTGTCCTACTTCAAGATTGGGACAAATTTTAACTTGATTAGATTCTTAATTTTCTTATGATTAACTATAGTATCAGTTTCTCTTACTGTTCAAAGATTTATGATTTTCTCAGTGTTTGTGATCATTCTCAACAAACTTTGTTCTTACATGTTTGGAAACCTTGTGTCCTCTAAATAGGGAGATTATTTCGGTGCAAACTGGAATGGCTGTTGAATGCAGTAACGAGGTAGTTAACGCAGGTGGTGCCTGAGGGTCACTGAATTTCGGCCCTGGCTCGATTCCTCGGGAAGTATGCATCAGGTGCCCTTAGATCTACATTTGTGGGCTTTTCAGGCTCTGGTGTGTTGGGTTCCCTAATGTTTGTCGCTCCCAATCGGAGGTTGGAGTTTGACTTAAGGGCTGAGAGACTACTCTTTGTTGTCTCCGCATTGGTCTCACTCGGTTGATACATGAATTTTTGCTAACTGGCTAACATGAGCCATATTGCGACGACTGTTTGGTACCCTTGACAGTGAGGCATTTGTTGACAGAATACCCCCCACATATAGTATCGAAAGAGATCGATATCTGTTTGAGGCTCGAGGTGGTTATGGTAGGTTCATCTTTGCCAAGATTCTTGGACAGAATGCCAGCATTATTTTTAAATTTTCAATATTAAACTTACCCGATGATCATATAGCTGTCAGCTCTGCTGCCCGACAGAAAAAACCTACGGGCGGAATACGCCAGCGATCGCTATACAGGTGGGGGTGTACATCAACAGCGCCATCTGTCGAGCAGGTACTCAAGTACTCGATGTCAACACAGAACCAATTTTCTCTCTGTCGTGCCACCGGCAAGACCTACTGAATACGCTCTTGTTTTCTGGATTGATTTTCACGTTATTTGGTGAAGTATTCTTTTCTGGTTATTAGCTATCGCTGTGCAGAAGTTATCTTCAATACTTCCTTGCATTCTTTTTTGGATTTTGGATTATTTGTTGACGACTTGGATAGATTTTGAATTTCCCCCTTTGACTAATTCAAGATGTCTGACCCTTCTCAAGTCCCCAAGTACAGGAAATGTAGCGCTAGGGACTGTTCAAGGCGTCTTCCGAAGGCCTCTATCGATCCGCACACCGTTTGTTCCAATTGTAGGGGTAAAGCCTGTCAATTGGAAGATCGATGTGAGGAATGCGCTGGGCTTTCGGAATTCGGGTTTCAAGAATTCCTGAAATATGCACGTAGGCTAGAGAAGGATAGGATCAGGAGGAGTTCGTCTCGCTCAATTGATTTTTCCTCTCCCCATGCCCCTCAACCTTTTCCTTCCCCTGTAGTGGTTGCACCCGACCCCCCTGCTAGCTCTCATCAACCTTCAATGGCAGATATGATGCGTGCCATTCAGGCTCTAGGTGAGAGAGTCGAGTCATTGGCGAATGACCGCAATCAACTCATGGCTGACGTCAGAGAGTTGAAAGGTAAAAGTGCAGTGGGAAGTGAAGTGAGTGTCAGTGCAGTGAAAAGTGTCAGTGTTACGCATGAGGGTGCGTCTGTTCGTGCCTGTCGTCCTCCCAGTCCGGGACCTCTTGCAAGCTCCCAAGCCCAGGGGAGAAGCAATGTCGTACGACCAAAGGGTTCGACAGGCTTTAATCAGCGTACAGACGTACCCTCCGTGGTTTCGGACGTATCTTACCTAGATCGTCCCACCCACAAGAAGACGAGTGAGCCCATTCATTCCTCGTCTGCGGAAGAGGTTTCTCGACAGAAACGATGGACCAAGGTCTCACGGCCTCTTAAACGTAAGGTCCCTTCCGAGCTAGTCCAACGGCCCAGGTGTAGCCACTGGGTCAGTTCGGACTCGCTGCAGTCCTCCGACGACTGCACACCTCCTAAGAGAGGCAAAGTGGTACCGCAACAGGCAGTAACTCCGTCTGTTGCCGCACCCGCTGTTTTAGACCCTCAGTCACAACGGACAGTAACTCCGTCTGTTGCCGCTTTTGTAGACCCTAAGTGGTCTTTACTGCAGTCTATGCAGACTCAGTTAGCTGCGGTTATGCAGGAGTTTCGTGCGGAGAAGGTTGACGCTGCACCCGTTAGCCTACAACCTGCCACGGTTGTGCGCCCAGCAGACGCTGAGGCTGCCTGCTCCCACACTCCGGCTGCGGAGAAGGTTTACGTTGCACCCGTTAACCTACAACCTGCCACGGTTGTGCGCCCAGCAGACGCTGAGGCTGCCTGCTCCCACACTCCGGCTGTGAGAGCTCCTCCACCCATGCGCAGTCGACCCTGCCAGACGCATGCTGACGTTCACAGACGCACGGAACCCTCCGTTGCCGTGCGTGAGCTACCACAACAACAGGAGGGTGGAGTTAGGCTGCCGTGTTTTGACGCGGTGCGTCAGCCTCCGCTACCCACGGTGGTCTCCGCTATCCTTCCACAGTCGGGAGTAGACTCTTTGCGCACCCACTCAGCTTTGGTTGTTGCCAGTTCTCAGACTGACCAACAGTGGCATGATGTTGGGTCCAGTGCAGCCACGCATGCACCCGTGCTGCCGGACTCAGCCGTCCAGCCCACTCCGTTGCCTCTTCCTCCTCAACATTCAGACGATGGTATCTTTGATGATGACGAAGCTGCACATCTTGACGACCAACACTCGGACATCGAAGAACCCAAGACTACGCCTCCCTCCTTAGACTTTAGGAAAGTGCTTGCGCTGTTCAAGGATTTATATCCGGACCAGTTTGTGTCTGCAGCACCACGCTCGCCTCCCTCTGAGTTCGCTTTAGGCATGCAGTCAGCAGCACCTGCCTTTACGAAGCTCGTACTAGCTCGCTCGTCCAAGAGAGCTTTAAGGGTACTGGGAGAATGGTTGAAGTCCAAGAAGCAACTTGGGAAGACATCCTTCATGTTTCCCCCGGTCAAGCTTGCTTCCAGATCTAGCGTCTGGTATGCCACGGGAGAAGTTCTCGGCTTGGGAGTTCCTGCCTTTGCCCAGGGCGACTTCTCAAGTCTGGTAGACTCTCCCCGCAGGCTGGCTATGAGACGATCCAAGATTTGCTGGACTCCTTCGGATATGGACCATCTTATGAAGGGAGTTTTCCGCGCATTCGAGGTCTTTAACTTCTTGGACTGGTGTTTGGGAGCGTTGAGCAGGAAGACCTCCCCTTCTGATAAGGAAACTTCCATGCTCATCATGTCCTGCATGGATAAAGCCATACGGGATGGTTCTAGTGAGCTTGCGGCTTCTTTCGTGTCTGGGGTTCTCAAGAAGCGAGATCACCTTTGCTCCTTCTTGTCAGCTGGAGTCACCCCATGTCAAAAGTCGGAGCTTATGTTTGCTCCACTCTCGAAGTGTCTCTTCCCTGAAGAGTTGATTAAGGAGATTGCTGCCTCCTTGATCCAGAAAGACACACATGACTTGGTGGCGTCTTCTGCACGCAAAACCACCCCTTTGCCCTCCGTATCTAGACCCAGGATGGACACTCCAGCGTCAAGGTTCATTCCGCCCTTTCGTGGCAGAGCCTCCAGCAGAGGAGGTACTCGTGCCGGAAGTCAACGTGGGAGTAAGAAGAAGGGTTCCAAGTCCTCTAGAGGCAGAGTCTGACTGCCACCTTCTTCAGACAGCAGTGGGAGCCAGGCTCAAGAACTACTGGCAGGCCTGGGAGAACAGGGGCGCAGATGCACAGTCTGTGAAGTTACTCAGGGAGGGGTACAAGATTCCATTCTTACGCAAGCCCCCTCTAGCAACAACTCCCATCGACCTCTCTCCCAGGTACAGAGAGGAGGACAAGAGACTAGCTTTACAGCAAGAGGTGTCTCTCTTACTACAAAAGGGAGCGGTAGTCATAGTCCGGGACCATCAATCCCCGGGCTTCTACAACCGCCTCTTCTTAGTGCCGAAGAAGACAGGAGGGTGGAGACCGGTGCTAGACGTCAGTTCTCTGAATGTCTTTGTCACAAAGCAGACGTTCACCATGGAGACGACAAAGTCGGTTCTAGCATCGGTCAGGAAGGAAGACTGGATGGTCTCGTTAGACCTAAAGGACGCTTACTTTCACGTCCCCATCCACCCAGATTCCCAACCTTTTCTAAGGTTTGTTTTCGGGAAGGTTGTCTACCAGTTCCAAGCCCTGTGCTTTGGCCTAAGCACGGCACCTCTAGTTTTTACCAAACTGATGAGGAATATTGCCAAATTCCTGCATTTAGCAAACATCAGAGCCTCCCTCTATTTGGACGACTGGCTTTTAAGAGCTGCGTCAAGTCGTCGCTGTCTGGAGAATCTACAGTGGACTCTAGATCTGACCAAGGAATTGGGTCTCCTGGTCAATATAGAAAAGTCCCAACTCGTCCCATCCCAAACTATAGTATACCTAGGAATGGAGATTCAGAGTCAAGCTTTTCGGGCTTTTCCGTCGGCCCCCAGAATCAGTCAAGCCCAAGAATGCATCCAGTCCATGCTGAAGAAGGACCGATGTTCAGTCAGACAGTGGATGAGTCTGATAGGGACGCTTTCATCACTGGACCAGTTCATCGCGTTAGGGAGACTCCACCTCCAACCCCTTCAATTTCACTTAGCTGCTCACTGGAGAAAGGACAAGACGCTAGAAGCGGTCTCGGTTCCTATTTCCGAGAAGATGAAGTCGTCACTGACTTGGTGGAAGAACAACATTCTCCTCAGGGAGGGTCTGCCACTGGCTGTTCAGACCCCCGACCACCTTCTCTTCTCGGACGCATCGGACACGGGCTGGGGTGCGACGTTGGACGGTCGGGAATGCTCGGGCACGTGGAATGCGGTTCAAAGCGAGTTACACATCAACTGCAAGGAGCTACTGGCAGTTCATCTGGCCTTGAGAAGCTTCAAGTCCCTCCTTCTAGGCAAGGTGGTGGAGGTGAACTCCGACAACACCACAGCCCTGGCGTACATCTCCAAGCAAGGAGGGACTCATTCGAGGATGTTGTACGAGATCGCAAGGGACCTCCTCACCTGGTCAAGAGATCGAAACATATCCCTTGTAACGAGGTTCATTCAAGGCGACATGAATGTCATGGCAGACCGCCTCAGCCGGAAGGGTCAAATCATCCCAACAGAGTGGACCCTTCACAAGAATGTATGCAACAGACTATGGGCATTGTGGGGCCAACCCACCATAGATCTGTTCGCAACCTCGATGACCAAGAGGCTCCCAATTTATTGTTCACCGATTCCGGACCCAGCAGCAGTTCACATAGATGCCTTTCTTCTGGATTGGTCCCATCTAGACCTTTATGCGTTCCCCCCGTTCAAGATTGTCAACAGAGTACTGCAGAAGTTCGCCTCTCACGAAGGGACAAGGTTGACGTTGGTTGCTCCCCTCTGGCCCGCGAGAGAATGGTTCACCGAGGTACTGCAATGGCTAGTAGACGTTCCCAGAACACTTCCTCTAAGAGTGGACCTTCTGCGTCAGCCGCATGTAAAGAAGGTACACCCAAGCCTCCACGCTCTTCGTCTGACTGCCTTCAGACTATCGAAAGACTCTCGAGAGCTAGAGGCTTTTCGAAGGAGGCAGCCAGAGCGATTGCTAGAGCTAGGAGGACATCCACTCTCAAAGTCTACCAGTCGAAGTGGGAAGTCTTCCGAAGCTGGTGCAAGTCCAAATCAGTATCCTCAACCAGTACCTCTGTAACTCAGATAGCTGACTTCCTTTTCTACCTAAGGAAGGAAAGATCCCTTTCAGCTCCCACGATCAAGGGTTACAGAAGCATGTTGGCAGCAGTCTTCCGTCACAGAGGCTTAGATCTTTCCAACAACAAAGATCTACAGGACCTCCTTAAGTCTTTTGAGACCTCGAAGGAGCGTCGGTTGGACACACCAGGTTGGAACTTAGACGTGGTACTAAGGTTCCTTATGTCAGCAAGGTTCGAACCACTTCAATCAGCCTCTTTAAAAGATCTCACGTTGAAAACTCTTTTCCTCGTCTGCTTAGCAACAGCTAAAAGAGTCAGTGAGATACACGCCTTCAGCAGGAACATTGGATTTACATCTGAAACGGCTACATGTTCCTTACAGCTTGGTTTCTTAGCCAAAAACGAACTTCCTTCTCGTCCTTGGCCCAAATCGTTCGATATTCCAAGCCTTGCCAATTTGGTTGGAAATGAACAAGAAAGAGTACTATGCCCGGTAAGAGCTCTTAAGTACTATTTGAAACGGACTAAGCCATTACGTGGACAATCAGAAGCTTTATGGTGTGCCATTAAGAAACCTTCTTTACCAATGTCGAAGAACGCAGTTTCTTATTATATCAGGCTTTTAATTCGAGAAGCTCATTCCCATCTGAATGAGGAGGACCATGCTTTGCTGAAGGTAAGGACACATGAAGTTAGAGCTGTCGCAACTTCAGTGGCCTTCAAACAAAACAGATCTCTGCAGAGTGTAATGGATGCAACCTATTGGAGAAGCAAGTCAGTGTTCGCATCATTTTACCTTAAAGA
>NC_090730.1:167966690-168054190 GCF_036898095.1 Palaemon carinicauda
CTCCGGGACCTTCCATATTTCATGGAGACACACTCTCTCTCTCTCTCTTCTCTCTCTCTCTCTCTCTCTCTCTCTCTCTCTCTCTCTCTCTCTCTCTCTCTCTCTCTCTCTCTCTCTCTCTCTCTCTCTCTCTCTCATATATTTATTATCATAAGCAAACACAGGGAGGTGCAAACAATAGTCCCCTGTCAATAGTCATGGTATACAGTTGTGCCATGTCATTCATCTTTCTGTTAGTCCTTTTCTCTATCCTTGACATCTCAACTCCTGCTCTGTTGGAAGGAAGTCGGTTGGACTGCAAAAGAAGAAGTCGGTTCGACAGTGCAAAAGAAGTCCATCGCACTTTGATTTGCATGACAAGGTCATCCGTCTCTGTGTAGGAGAGCATCTCGCACTTTCCTTATCATAGCAACTCATATGGTTTAAGAAATTTAAAATGCAGTATACGTGTAGATTGTCATGCATAGATATGCTTACCTTGTCATTGAACTCCTCTTACATGGTTTAATTGATTTTATTCTCGAATTTGATACAAAGGTGGTCCATTACTTCTGTGTGTTCATTGGGGGGACTGTTGCCATCACAACTTCTAATACGAGGAAGGACAGAGGAAAAGGATTGAAATTAGTAATTGTATGGGTTTTCAATAAGGTAGTTATAGTTAAAGTACCATGTAATTTCAATCTTTGGGTAATCTAGTGTTTTGATTGATCCTTGTAGGGTTCCCCTTCATAAATATTGGATTAGTGAGGTCTCTGTATATTGTATGTATTTCCATTACCTGTACCTTCACATTATCTTCACTTGTTTTCATATACTTCATAGTTTTAAATATTAAACTTAGCCGGTGAATATATAATAGCTGACGTCTCGGACGGCTCGACAGAAACCCAAAAACTCGCGAGCGATCGCCTTGAAGGTTGCGGGTGTGCCCACCAGCGCCGACTATCGGCCAGATACCGCATATACTTGTAAACAGCTCCAGTTCTTCTCTGTCGGTCTTATCGACAAGTTGATTCCGCTCGCTGTTGACCTTGAGTTTTCGTCATTTTTGGTGAAGTACTTTATTTTGGTTGTTTTGAGCTTTCGCTGTGACGGGTGTTTTTCTCTTCAATTAAAACTCTTGAACCCTTTTTTGGCTAGTGTTTATTGTTGATGACTTTGGATTTGTTTTGGATTTTTCTCTGATTGTTCAATATGGCTGACCCTTCTCCTATCCCTGGACCTAAATTTCGCAAATGTAATGCTAGGGATTGTAACAAACGTCTTCCCAAGGCCTCTCTCGACCCACATACCGTTTGTTCTAATTGCCGGGGTAAAACCTGTCAATTAGGAGATCGGTGTGATGAGTGCGTGGTCTTGTCGGAATTCGACTGGCTTGAATTTGATAAATATTCTCGTAAGCTGGAGAGAGATAGGGTGAGGAGAAGCTCCTCTAGGTCATTGGAATTTTCCTCCTCCCATGCCCCTGAACCTAATCCTTCCCCTGTAATAGTTGTTCCTGAACCCTCTACTAGCACTCATGAACCGTCCATACGGGATATGTTTCTTGCGATTCAAGCTTTAGGCGAGAAAGTTGAATCCTTAGCTTCGGACCGTAACCAACTCATGTCAGATGTGAAGTTATTAAAGTGTCAGAGTGGCAAATCAGAAAATCGTAGTGACAAAGTGATTAGTGCGCAAAGTGTTTTTAGTGTTACGACCGAGGGTTCGTCTGTTCGTGCTTGTCGCTCCCCTAGTCCGAGACCTCTATCAGGCTCCCCTGCACCAGGGAGAAGTAATGTCGTAGGACTTAAGGGGACGAGAGGCTTTATCCAACGTACAGACGTTCCCTCTTTGGTATCGGGCGTTTCTCGTCAAGATCGCCCTTACCATAAGACGAGCGAGGCTGTTTTCTCCTCGACATCCGAAGGCTTTTCGCAAAAGAAACCTTGGCGCAAGGTTTCTAGACCCTTGAAGCGGAAGTCAGTCCCTTCAGGATAGGTCCAGCGTCCTGGCTGTAGCCATTGGGACAGCTCTGACCCTTTGCAGTCGTCGGAAGACTGTTCGCCTATTAAACGTAAGCGTAACACGGGCTCCGAGAGTCTCGGTAAAGGCAATGTTTTGCCGTCACAGACGTTACCATCGTCTAGGCCCGTCCCGACTCCCGTTGATCCTAAATGGGTTGTCCTGCAGGACATGCAGACTAAGCTTGCCTCCCTTATGGAGGAGTATCACGTTGAGCAGGTTCACGATGATCCTTCGCTTTTGAATCGCCATTACGCTGATCGAGACTGGCCGTCAGCCGCCCAAACGAGCTTTTACTCGTCCTTTTGACGTTAGCACTTTGAAACGTGATGTCGGTAGTTTGTCACGTCAGTCACGTGACATGGATCCTCCCTTGCTGCAGTCCCGTGTTGACTTTCAGCCGCTGCCGCAGTCTCGTGTTGACGTTCAGCCGCTGCCGCAGTCTCGTGTTGACGTTCAGCCGCTGCCGCAGTCTCGTGTTGACGTTCAGGACGTTTGCCAACCAGCTCAGTTGCCTCGACTTGACGTTGAGCGTCAAGCACCGCAGTCGGAGGTTGTTTTGACTGCTCAGTCTAGGCAGTCAATGCAGTTCCGACGTGACGTCGAGCGTCCATCAACTCCTGTTGTTGTTGGTCAGTCACAAGGTTTTCAGTCCTTTCAGCAGCGGCATGACGTCGCTTCCTCGACTGCTACTGCTGCTCCTTTGCTTGTGGACATTGCCGCCGCGGCAGGTCTCTCCTTTTCATGAGACTCGACAATTGTCGGACGAGGTTCCTTCAGATGAGGAAGTTGCTGATCCTCCGCCTACTGATATTCCTTTGGGCAGTTTGTCAGACGGAGAAGAGCCTAAAGCTGCTCAGCCCTCTATGGACTTTAAGAAAATCATGTTGATTTTTAAGGATCTTTTTCCAGACCATTTTGTACCTTCTGCTCCTCGTTCGCCTCCGTCAGAGTTTGCGCTAGGCCTAGCTGCTTCGAAGCCTTCGTTTACTAAGCTAGTGCTCTCTCGCTCTTCTAAGAGGGCTTTACGTTTGCTAGGCGACTGGTTGATCACCAGGAGGAGTTTGGGGAAGACAGCCTTTGCTTTCCCTCCTTTTAAACTGGCTTCTAGAGCGAGCGTCTGGTATGACACGGGAGAAGTTCTCGGCTTGGGAGTTCCTGCCTCTGCCCAGGGAGACTTCTCAAGCCTAGTAGACTCTCCCCGTCGCCTGGCCATGAGACGCTCTAAAGTTTATTGGTCCTCCTCGGACCTTGACCATCTCCTTAAAGGGGTTTACAGGGCCTTCGAAGTTTTTAACTTCTTAGATTGGTCGCTAGGAGCCTTAAGCAGGAAGATCTCGTCGGCCGACCAGGATGTTTCCGTGCTTATTATGTCCTGCATGGACAAAGCCATCCGTGATGGCTCCAATGAGCTCGCCGCTACCTTTACGGCTGGAGTCCTGAAGAAGAGGGAGACTCTTTGCTCGTTCCTTTCGGCAGGAGTAACTCCCTGTCAAAGGTCGGAGCTCCTCTTTGCCCCGTTGTCATCTGCCTTGTTTCCTCAGCAGTTGATCAAGGATATTGCGGCTTCGCTGGTGCAGAAGGATACCTACGACCTGATGGCTACGTCTGCTCATAAGGGTGCTCCTTCATCGTCTTATGTCGTAAGACCCAAGATCGATACCCCAGCGACGAGGTTTATCCCGCCCTTTCGTGGCAGAGCCCCCAGTAGGGGAGGCGCTCGTGCCGACAGTAAAAGAGGCAAGAGGAGAGGATCCAAGTCCTCCCGTGGCAGAGTCTGACTGCCCACGTCCTCAGACAGCGGTAGGGGCCAGACTGAACAACTTCTGGCAGGCCTGGGAGAAGAGGGGTGCAGACCGAGAGTCTGTGTTGTTGCTCAAGGAGGGGTACAAAATACCTTTTGTACGCAGACCTCCTCTAGTAACAGTTCCTTTAGACCTCTCTCCCAGGTATCGAGAGGAGTCAAGGAGACAAGCTCTACATCAGCAGGTTTCTCAGTTGCTAGAGAAGGGAGCGGTGGTGAAAGTCTCGGACCTTCAATCACCGGGATTTTACAACCGTCTCTTCCTAGTCCCAAAGCATACAGGAGGTTGGAGGCCAGTGCTGGATGTCAGTGCGCTCAACGTTTTTGTTGTAAAAACAAAATTTACGATGGAGACCACGAAGTCCGTCCTAGCAGCGGTCAGAGAGGGAGACTGGATGGTCTCTCTCGACCTGCAGGATGCGTACTTCCACATTCCTATACACACGGATTCTCAACCGTATCTGAGGTTTGTTTACAGGAATGTGGTGTACCAGTTCCGAGCACTGTGCTTCGGCCTCAGCCCTGCTCCTCTCGTGTTTACGAGGCTCATGAGGAATGTGGCAAAATTCCTTCATTTATCGGGAATTCGAGCCTCCCTGTACCTGGACGACTGGCTTCTCAGAGCGTCGTCCCGTCATCGCTGTCTGCAGGACCTTCAATGGACGTTAGCTCTTGCAAAGGAGTTGGGACTGTTGGTGAACTTAGAAAAGTCTCAACTGAATCCCTCCCAGACGATTCTCTATTTGGGGATGGAGATTCGCAGTCTAGTTTTTCGGGCTTTTCCGTCTGCCACCAGGATAGAGCAAGCCCTGCTCAAAGTCCGCCTCATGCTGAAAAAAGACCGTTGCTCAGTGAGAAGTTGGATGAGCCTCCTAGGGACTCTGTCATCCCTGGAACAATTTATCTCACTAGGGAGACTTCACCTTCGCCCTCTCCAGTTCCATCTAGACTCCCATTGGAACAAGGGCAAGACTTTGGAAGCTGTGTCAATCCCGATCTCCGAGCCAGTAAAAACGTGCCTGAACTGGTGGGACAGCAACATAAGTCTGCGAGAGGGTCTGTCCCTGGCGGTCAAGAACCCAAACCACGTGTTGTTCTCAGACGCGTCGGATTTGGGTTGGGGAGCGACTCTGGACGTTCTGGAATGTTCGGGTCTTTGGACGTCGGATCAGAGGAGCCTGCACATCAACTGCAAGGAGCTGTTGGCTGTTCACTTGGCCTTGACGAGTTTCGAGAGTCTTCTACGAAACAAAGTGGTAGAAGTCAATTCGGACAACACCACAGCCTTGGCGTACATCTCCAAGCAAGGAGGCACTCACTCCCACACACTGTTCGTCATCGCAAGGGACCTCCTCATCTGGTCAAGAGATCGAGGCATCTCACTGTTGACAAGATTCATCCAGGGGGACTTGAACGTCTTGGCGGACTGTCTCAGTCGGAGAGGTCAGGTGATCCCCACAGAATGGACCCTCCACAAGGACGTGTGCAAGAGTCTTTGGATGACTTGGGGCCAACCCACCATAGACCTCTTTGCCACCTCGTTGACCAAAAGGCTCCCGACCTATTGCTCTCCAGTCCCAGATCCAGAGGAGGCCCACATAGATGCTTTTCTGCTGGACTGGTCTCACCTGGACGCGTACGCATTCCCGCCGTTCAAGATCATCAACAAGGTACTGCAGAAGTTCGCCTCTCACGAAGGGACAAGGTTGACGTTGGTTGCTCCCCTCTGGCCCGCGAGAGAGTGGTTCACAGAGGTACTTCAATGGCTGGTAGACGTTCCAAGGAGTCTGCCTTTAAGGATGGATCTCTTACGGCAGCCCCTCGTAAGGAGTCTTCATCAAAGCCTCCCCGCGCTTCGTCTGACTGCCTTCAGACTATCGAAAGACACTCAAGAGCTCGAGGATTTTCGAAGGAGGCAGCCAGAGCGATTGCGAGAGCTAGGAGAGCATCTACCATCAAGGTCTACCAGTCGAAGTGGGAAGTCTTTAGAGACTGCTGCAAGTCATCATCCATTTCCTCTTCCAGTACCTCTGTAGCCCAAATTGCAGACTTTCTCCTGCATCTGAGAAATGTTCGCTCCCTCTCTGCTCCCACTATTAAGGGCTACAGGAGCATGTTGGCTTCTGTGTTCAGACATAGAGGCTTAGATCTGTCCAATAATAAAGATCTCCAAGATCTCCTTAAGTCCTTCGAGACCTCTAAGGAGCGTCGGATGGCAACTCCTGGGTGGAACTTAGACGTGGTCCTAAGGTTCCTAATGTCCGACAGGTTTGAGCCATTACATTCAGCCTCCCTGAAGGATCTCGCCCTCAAGACGCTTTTTTTGGTGTGCTTGGCTTCGGCTAAAAGGGTCAGTGAGATCCATGCCTTTAGTAAAAACATCGGCTTTTCTACAGATAAAGCCACATGTTCGCTTCAGCTTGGTTTCTTGGCCAAAAATGAACTGCCTTCTCTTCCTTGGCCTAAATCTTTTGATATACCTTGCCTATCAGAGATCGTAGGCAACGAGGTTGAAAGAGTACTGTGCCCAGTTAGAGCGCTTAAGTTTTATTTGGCTCGTACCAGATCTTTACGAAGTGGATCTGAGGCCTTATGGTGCTCCGTTAAGAAGCCCTCATTGCCTATGTCTAAAAATGCTTTATCGTATTTTATTAGATTTTTAATCCGAGAGGCTCATTCTCACTTAAGTGAAAAAGATCGTTGTTTACTTAAGGTCAAGACGCACGAAGTAAGAGCGATAGCAACTTCCGTGGCTTTTAAGCAAAACATCTCTGCGAAGTATTATGGACGCGACCTTTTGGAGGAGCAAGTCGGTGTTCGCTTCATTTTACTTAAAAGACGTCCAGACTCTTTATGAGGACTGCTACACACTGGGTCCATTCGTTGCAGCGAGTGCAGTAGTGGGTGAGGGTTCTACCACTACATTCCCTTAATCCCAATATCCTTTTAATCTTCTCTTGAAATGTTTTTAATCTTGTCTTGGGTTGTACGGAAGGCTGAGAAGCCTTTCGCATCCTTTTTGATTTGGCGGGTGGTCAAATGTCGTTTCTTGAGAGCGCCCAGATTAAGGGTTTTGATGAGGTCCTGTTGTATGGGTGGTCGCCCTGGATATAACAGCTCCTGGGAGTCTTTCAGCATCCTGAGAGGATGGCTGGGCTTCGTGAGGAAAGCGGTCTAATAAGGCAGAGTAATCGTCAGAGTCAGCTTCCTTACCAGGTACCTATATTTAATTGGGTTTTGTTATGATATAATTGTCAAAAACTCATGAGCATATACGCCTTTATTGTATTAATACTGGTCTCTACCCACCACCATGGGTGTGAATCAGCTATTATATATTCACCGGCTAAGTTTAATATTTAAAAATGATATTTTGATTATAAAATAAATTTTTGAATATACTTACCCGGTGAATATATAAATTAAAGGCCCTCTCTTCCTCCCCGATAGAGACCCAGCGGAATGAGAAGAACTGGAGCTGTTAACAAGTATATGCGGTATCTGGCCGATAGTCGGCGCTGGTGGGCACACCCGCAACCTTCACGGCGATCGCTCGCGAGTTTTTGGGTTTCTGTCGAGCCGTCCGAGACGTCAGCTATTATATATTCACCGGGTAAGTATATTCAAAAATTTATTTTATAATCAAAATATCATTTTTATGATTTGCAACTCTGCTCTCTCAAATTTTATTTTGCAGTGTTCAGTACTGTACTATGTTTCTATATCTTTTGCAGTGAATTTGAGGAAAAACTTCGTACATATTCTGGTGATGATCCTCTAGACGTTTGGTATCGGTATGTGTTATGGGTGGAGCAAAACTTCCCAAAAGGTGGAAAAGATGGTAATCACAAGAAATTGATTCAAAACTGCTTCACCAGCATTCACAGCAACAGTGCCACAATTGAAAAGTACGCAAATGACGAACGTTTCCTAAGCCTCTGGATTAAATACGTAAGTATATTGGGGATATTTTCGTTGTTACGTCTTTGTTTTTAAAGATAAATAGGAGAATCAGACTGGAGACAAACTGCACCCCTGATGTATTTGATGGAAAATGGCACGGATTGCTGGAATGTCCTTGTACCTTTCCTAGATTATCACCACTGCTCCATTTCCTTGTTTTTTTTTTTTGTTTTTTTTTTTTTCAAAGAATACTGCTGTATGATAGATATTGTAAATTTGAAATTGTCTTTTCCTTTAAGGAAAATAAATTGGAGCAATCTTTTATTTAATACATATCAACAAAGAATATTCTTTGTTAATATGTATTAAATACAAGATTGCTCCAATTTATTTCCCTTAAAGGGAAAGACCCTTTAAAGTTTACAAGGTCTATCATACTGCAGTATAAATTAGGTTGTATTTGAAAATTAAGTGTTGTGGTGCTGTTTTGTTAACTGTATGAAGCTGATGTTCAAGTGTGCACTACTGTTGGAAAGTTAATTGCTCTACTATGTAAAAGTATATCTTATGTAGTTCAAAACCACTAGATGCTTTCGGTTGTATTGCTATCAGAACAGGATTCAAAGGAATTTTTCTTGTTGGTGCCATAATTCACATGATAAATCTGGATTAAGTGGAAAACATAGGATGACATAGTCATGATGTTGATGATTTTAGAGTTGAGAACAACAATAGTGATCTTTGCAAAGCAGAGGTACGTCTACCAGAATTTAGATTTAAAAAATTAGAACTGGTGATGAAATATTTTCTTACCAATTTACAGGACTTAAAATGTTTCATCAAGAAAGTGTCAAAATTTTTATATCATTTATGTCGAAGGAATTAGGAAATAATAATATTCCAATAATTTTATAACTTGTTTTCAGGCAAACTTCTGTCCGAACCCATTGGAAGTTTACTCTGCATTAGAAGCTAAGGGTTTATGCACTGGCCTTGCAGAATACTACATCAGTTGGTCGTGGGAACTTGAAAGATTGGGAAACTTTAGACGAGCCGATGCTGTTTACAAAAAGGGCATCGAGGCTAGGGCCATGCCATTTGATGTTTTAGAAGAGGCACACAAGTAAGGATGAATGTGGTTTTGAAAATCTTAATGTGACATTTTCAGGTTCGGTATTAGAATGAACTTGATTTTAACTGATCATGTTTAACTTTTTAATGACAATACTTAAATTACTGTAGATAGTAATTATTCTATTAACATTGGAAAACATTTTCAGAAAATTCCAAAGTAGGGTTGCCAGAGCTACAGTGGAAGGAAGAGAAAATGAGAGTGAAGCAGAAGTCCAGCGAGTAGCTTTAACAGCGTTAAAAGTTCAAGGAAAGAAAAATAGAGTTCCCAATGAACGAGTTGGGCCAACCGTTTTGGGACCTGCTGGTCGTGTTTCACAGGGTGCACCTGCAAGCAATGCTGGTGGTCCCACTTTTAGTATCTTTCAGGTTAGTAATAACTGAATATTTTAGTAGTATGTTGGTGGATGAAATCTCAAGATACATTTCTAGACATAGCTCAAAGCTGGATGAAGTTCCTGATAACTCCACTAGTCACATTTTGGGGAGGATTTTCATTATTTAACATAGTGTCTAACTCATTTATTTCAGTCAAAGAATTCTTATGTAAAATTAAAATTTTGGCAAATAATACCATGCATAATAGATACTTGTATAGTGCCCCCTTGACAGTACTGTTAGGAAAAATACAAATTACTTAAAATTTGTGATTTAGTACATAACTACAGACATTTTAGTGCAGATAACCCTTTAAGGTCCACCCTAGGTTTTATGGGAAACTTTAAAAATTCCTTTTAGTATGTTGTAGTATTAGAAAATACAAGACCTTTTTATTCTTGTGTACTTTTAAAAATTTTTCCAAATTACCGAAATAATTGCATGCAATGAAGTATCCCATTTGGGTACCTTGGGCGAGTTTACGCGGACCACGCTCATCCCATATGGGATCTATTGGACCATAACGGCACAGATTTTGAAGTTTCGCCCAACATTTTTTTTTTTAGTTCTAATGTATAACAGAAAGTTTTTTTATAGTGCCAATGTATAACAGAAACACATATATGGCTTAACAATTTAATTAAATAAGAAATACGTTATAAATACAAGAAAATACAATATTCAATAAATACAAAAATACTATAAAAATACAAAAATACTCTGAAAATGCAAAAAATATAATAAACCTTACTCATCATTGATAAAATAGAAACATTATAAAACTTACTTTAAAATCTATTGAAAAAGAGCAAAAACAAAAATTACTTGGAAATCTTATGAAACAAAGCAAAACAATTACGATTTTCAGTGAGGCAAAGGGCCACCTTGCACTCCTCACACATCCAGCGAGACCTGTGGATGTGGCCTGCAGTTGAACAGAACTTGCAGGTCTGCCTCATGGTGACATGCTTTGGCATGTGTAGGGCAGTGGCATCCTGGCGTGACTCTATACTTGGCAAAACTGCCCGTTGGCCCCTTTTGGGCAAAGGGACATCCCTGGTGCCAAGAGAATTTCTAGTAATCCTGAAGTTTGATGTCTTGAAACTTCTCAGCCAATTGGAGATATCCAGTCGGAAGTCCTTGAGGGGCTTTGGGTTCGTCTGCAAAGCCAAGCAATCCCTCTTGTACAGAATCCAAGCGTTGCAGATGATCAGGTCCAGGAGGTAAGCAAAGAGCCTCATGTAGTACCTCTGCTCTGAAGGGGGTCTTGTAGAGGTGTGTCAACATGTCACTTTTGTCGATGCCACCCATGCGGTTGTTGTACATCTGGATGGCAGATGGACAAGGAATGGGAACCTTCTTCTTCTGTGCCCTGTCGTACCGCTCCACTGTTCCCATGGGGTTGACACCGACATCAGTGGACAAGATTGTCACGACGCTGTTGTCCTTCCATCTTGCAACGAGGATGCCATCAGAAGAGACGTAGTCCAGTGTGCCCCTTTGCGTCGTCTTCTTGCTCATCTCCTTCACAGACTTCAGGGGAGGATGTCCAACTCGGTTTTCCCTGGCAGTTCCCACATACCGGCATCCATACTTCGATCTCAGGTACTTAGCCAACCCTATACTGGTGAAGTAGTTGTCTGCATACACTGCTGCGTGACTTGGGTCCTTGATGGTCTTAACAAGGGAGACAACAAACTTGGAAGTGACAGACATGGCATTCTCCTCTTCAGACAGCTGAGTAGGGTGGCTCACAAAGGTTGTCTCCCCTTGGTACATAAGAATATCATGCACAAATCCATCCACGCTGGAGCGGCAGAACAACTTGTAGCCCCACTTGTCAGGCTTCTTGGCTACATACTGGCGAAGGTTACCAGCCCTTGTGCCCTTGTAGGCAACCATCACTTCATCAATGGAATGGATAGGAGTCTCGGGAACTTTCAGGAACTCTCTGGTCACCTTGCTGAAGGGGACTCTCACCTTGAAGAACCGATCTTGGGAGCCTGCTGCCTGGTCATTGTCGTTGAAGTGAAGTGATGATCGAATGGCCTTGAAGCGGTTCCTGGACATGAAGTCTGCAACCTGAGGAATCCTGGTCTTCACGGCCCAGAAGTCGACGATGCTAGGGAGAGGAACCAGGCCCATGTATATGATGAGGCCAAGGAAAACCATGACATCCTCTGCTGATATGTGGAAGTTACTGCCTACATCCTTCTGTCTTGAGTACAGGTTGGACTGGAAAACGATGTGATCCCTCAATTCAGCTGTGAAGAACTGAGAGAAATACTCATAAGGTTCCCTCAAGAAGTCCGGCTGTGGATGAATGAAGTCGGGCAGGGGTTGGATGTCAATGTCGTCCTTCTTCCATTCACCAACACGAGGCCTCTTAGGGTTAACCTCACCTTCACCTTCCTCTTCCACAGGCATCTCCTGAGGGACAACAACATTGACCCTGCGACCTGAAACAAGAATAAATAAGTGAAACAGTAAATGAACCGTGTGTGCTGGTGTGTGTGCATGTGTATGTCAGTGAGTATGCATGTGTTTGCATGTGTATGTCAGTGAGTATGAATGTGTGTGCATGTGTATGTCAGTGAGTATGCATGTGTGTGCTTGTGTATGTCAGTGAGTATGCATGTGTGTGCATGTGTATGTCAGTGAGTATGAATGTGTGTGCATGTGTATGTCAGTGAGTATGCATGTGTGTGCATGTGTATGTCAGTGAGTATGCAAGTACACAAATAAGTTTAAAAAATACTTATTGTTTACAAAAATTTAAAGAGCAACACAATGAAAACAAATTTAAAGAGCAACCATTGTAACAACTAGGCTTTTAAATTTTTTTTTTAAACAAATATCTCTCTCTCTCTCTCTCTCTCTCTCTCTCTCTCTCTCTCTCTCTCTCTCTCTCTCTCTCTCTCTCTCTCTCTCTCTCTCTCCCTCTCCCTCTCCCTCTCCCTCTCTCTCTCTCTCTCTCTCTCTCTCTCTCTCTCTCTCTCTCTCTCTCTCATACTAACCTCTAGCATTGGGAGGGTCAAAAGCATCCTCCAGAGTAAGGCCTTCGTCGTCAGGAACGTACGAAGGGTCGTCGTCATCACTGTCGACATCCAAAGGGCTCACGTCGACATCACTTCCTTCAGCATCGTCAGGGGCAACCCATGGTGTACGTTCCTGAGTCTCCAATGCAGCGTTGCGATGCCCATAAAACGTATGGCCACGAAACTGCAAAAAAAAAAAAAATTAAAATCATGTAATGAAAAAAATGTAACTGCCTAACAAAAAAGTAATTTAATCCCTTGTAAGGTAATATTTTGAATGCACATGAGCCTAACATATCTAAATCATCACTATTATTTCTACAAATATGGTCAAAACTATTCACAAATGTCTCAGACAATCACTAAAATAAATTGCAAAAACGATGTGCGTCGTAACCTAGTGCGCGGTAGAACCGTTACGGTCCAATAGATCCCATATTGGATGAGCGTGGTCCGCCTAAACTCGACCGAGGTAGCCCATGCGGGATCTATACTTTTTCCGATAGTCACTATGACACGTCAGTAACACTACAGCCATTGAAACCCACATCAAAAGGTAAACATATCACTCGGCTTCACTATCCTACAGTCACTGTGTACTTACCATGATTACGAAGGTCGGGGGGGGGGGGGGGGGAACGTGGACGTTACTGCGACGGGTCTTGACACTTTTGCGGCTGGAGCACAAGTGAGGTGTCTTTGGAAGGAGCTACAGACTTGGCGAGAAGGGCAGGCGGCTTCTGATTGGCTGATTCGAAGAGCAGAGGCGTGTCTCTATGAGTTGCCAAAGCGTCAATTTCAGACAGGCATAAACATGTTCACCACGACTACCCAAAAGTAGCGGTTTTAAAGATCCCGTTTGGGCTATTTGGTCCTTAAAGGGATAAGCATGTCATGTTTTGGAAGTAATGAATTATAAGGGGTGACTATACTAAATACTTTGAGGTACATGTAACAAGAACTTTTAATTAATATTGTGTATATGTAATTTCTAAGTAAGAAGAGCAGCAGTCATCAGTAAAAGCTTGCCTTTACATTATATAATTGTTCTGTAACTGGAATACAAACCAATGCTATTTATGAAAGGACGAGCCATTAAAATTTAGTGAGGGTTAACTACCCATCCTGCTAGTTAGAGGGAGGTAGGGGTGGTTAGCCTGCTACCCATCCCATTCACACACCTGTGATTGCGCTCACTTTACTTTCGGCTCGGATGGACTGCGGGTGTCACCAACCATCATCCTCTCCAATTTTTGGACTGCCTTTAATCTGTTTTTGCTTTTGCTTGTTCGGGAACTGAAGGCCGCACCTACGGGAAGTTCGTGTCTGCTGTGGAAACGGATTCCCACAGCCTTTGCCCTGTCTGCAGAGGAGAGCACTGTGATATTGATAACAAGTGTGTTGAGTGTCGCGAGTTGTCTTCCTCTCGGTGGGAAAGGTATGGGTGTAGGCAGAAGAAGAAGTCTAAGCAGGATTCTTCCCCTTCAAAGATTGCTTTGATACAAAAGAAACCTAAGGCTTCTTCCTCTGTCTCCCGGCCTTCCTCCAAAGGTCGTACAGTACTCAGACGGCTTCCTCTGGGGAGCCGACGAGCAGTAGCGTACGCCATTTAACTCCCGCCAACCTCGGTCCTCGAGAGACGGTGCAACCTCCCCTAGTGGGGTTGCCGCGGCTCTCCCCCCACGTGAGACTTTCTCTTTCTCCTCTTTTACAGCTGCGGCCGTCGTTAGGTTTGCCCGGTGATCCTTCTAAAGAGGCGTTGCAGTTTTTGCACCGGGGTGCTGAGTTATCTTCGGACGTCGACCCTTCGTCTGTTGTCGACGTTTTTTGTCGGAGAGTTCATCAGCTGTCCCGCCTGCTGCGGCTGCGTCCGCTTCTCCATCTTACACTGCCGAGGTCTTTTCCCCTTACCCTGATGAACATCCTTCAGGGGGAGATTAAAGTCCGAGGCATGTCTCTCCGATGAGTGTTTCCCATCCCAGTAAAGGGTCTCGCATAGAGACTCCTCCTTGGAGACCTGCTGTCGATCAGCCTGCTGATCCCACACTCCTTCATCATCGCGTCGGCGGCAGGTGACCTCGCCGTGTCCGTCCTACTCCCTCGGCCAAGGCGTCTCTTCACCTCCACTTCTTCTTCGAAAGAGATTGTTCGACCTTCGCCTCCGTCTCCAACCTCGTCTCGTCACTCTACGTCTCACCAGGCGATTGCCCAACGTTCTCCTACTCGACAGTCTCTCCATCGTCCAGCTGAGTGTGAATCACCAGACCATCGTCATCATACTTGTTCCATCTGACCATCATCAACGAGCGATTTCCTGTGTACCACCGGTAGGGTCGGGTACCTTTGAATCTTCTTCTCCGGCGCTTTCAACTCTTGAATCACCGACCATCGTCATCGAGCTACGTCTACACCAATGTGTCTAGCTTGTCAGTCGCCTGACCAACGTCAATAAGTGACTTCTCGTGCAACATCTAAACATGGTTACACGTGAATCGCCTCTTCCAATGCGTAAATTGTTCACTACTCGAAAATCACTGACAACACGGGAATCGCTTCCTCATCGGAAATCGCCGGCCCGTCAACAGTTCGCCTGCTCGGCCATGTTCACTTCCCCATCAATGTTCTCCCGCTCATAAGTGTTCGCCACTCGGCAGTGTTTTCCTGCTCGACAACGTTTGCTGGCCCATCAGCGTTCGCCTGCTTCTCAGCGTTTGCCTACTTCTCAGCGATCGCCTGCTCGTCAGCGTTTGCCTGCTTCTCAGCGATCGCCTGCTCGGCAATGATCACCTGCTCGTCAGCGATCGCCTCAATGTTTTCACGAGTTGCGTAGACCTTCTTTGTCTCGAGAAACGCTCGATCATCCAATGAATCAGCGTTCGCCCGTAGTTCAGAAAATTTTTAAACCAGTGGCATCTAAAGTCTAATCGGAATCGGGCCTCCGATTCCCTGGACACTGATTCCCATGGGATCAGAGCAAAAGATGGACCTCGGATGTTGGTTGGCAGACGAGAATCTGCTGAAGGGTGTCGATCTTCTCGTCCTTCCTACTGATTTGATGCTGTTCTCGCATGCATCAAAGGAAGGGTGGGGGGCCCACGTGCTGCACCACACACCCTCAGGCCTTTGGTCGAGTTCGAAAAGTACCTTCACATAAATCTCTTAGAGATGAAGGTCGTCTTTCTGGCCCTTCAAGAATTCCACCAGTTCCTGTCGGTTCACTTGGTGGTGGTGGTGGTGAGCGACAATACCAAGGTGGTAGTTTACACCAAGGAGCAAGGAGGTACTTTTTCGCAGCCCCTATCCCATTTAGTAGTAGAGATTCTACGATGGTCTGAAGTCCATTTGATCTCGCTGTCAGCCCGCTTTATTCCAGGCAAGAGGAATTTGCTCGCCGACAATCTGAGCAGAGCTTCGCAGATATTGGGTTCCGAATGGTCTTTGGATCATCTAGTAGCCAACAAAGTCCTGACTTTGTGGGGTTCTCTGACTGTGAATCTCTTCACAACGCCCCTGAATTTCAGGTTTCCGCTGTACTGCTCCCCAGTCCCAGATCCCAAGGCTCTCTGGCAAGATACATTCCAACAACGGTGGGAAAACATCAACGTATACGCATTCCCACCATTCTGTCTGATGAGAAGAGTACTCAACAAACCAAAACATCGGTCAATCTTTCAATGACCCTCATAGCTCCGTTATAGCATCATGCGGTATGGTTCCCGGACCTTCTGCTGCTCCTGACGGAGCTCCCAAGAGAACTTCCTCCAAGACACAATCTACTCAGACAAACACGTCAACATCTATCACAAGGCAGTAGCTTTGCTACGTCTTCACGCCTGGAGACTATCCAGCATCTCCTCACACAGAGAGGATTTTCACAACAGGTTGCGAAAAGGATGTCTGGATATCTGCAAAGATCTTCAGTCTCAGTCTACCTGGCGAAGTGGAATGTCTTGTGTGGTTGTTGTCGTGGAAGCGGTCTCTATCTACTCGATGCCACTATTCCATCAATAGCAGAGTTTCTCATGTATTAGCAGAAAGAACCAAGAGGAGGATCACAAAGAACACAATCTCTACATGGATTCGCAGTCATTAACTTTGCCCTGAATCCCGACCCTCCACCAACACGTCGTCCCAAGGCGCATGATGTCAGGGTTGTTGCTACGTCCCTGGGCTTCAAAAAGACCTACTCTGTGACGCAGGTATTGCAAGCGTGCATGTGGAAACTCCAAACGACATTCACTTCCTACTACCTGCAAGACGTGACCCACAGGAACCTCAATACATTCTCTATCGGTCCTGTGGTGGCAGCACAACAGCTGGTTTAGTACCTCAAGCTCCTTATTGGACAAGTAGCAGAAGGTTGAGGGCATTGGTTACCAGGGTTTTAGTTTGAGTGAATGAAAAGGAATGTCTGGCTCTTTTCCTTTCTTCATCCTCCCCTCTCTTGGTGAAATCAGCATCCTGGAACAAGCGGGCATCAAACCTCTGCAGGTAAACCATCACCCCTTGTGTAACCTAGTATTGTTCCAATACTGTTGCGTCCCCATACCCTGGCGAAGTGGTATTGGGAATGTATCGCTCTCTTCAGTTATGTCCTGCAAGACTTGGAATAGCGTTTACCTGGATAGTCAAATTGCTAGTTTATCAACGCACACAACATGGGTAGGCCGTTAACCGTGCTTATCAGGTTTAGCGAGGTGTTAGGGTCTTCATATTGTTGCACAAAACACTGCACAATAGGGAGTACCCCAGGTAAGGCCAAAAAGCCAGATTGGCAGGGATGTCCACTATCCTAACGGGTGAGTCACCCCTATAAATAGCGTTTGTTTGTATTCCAGTTACGGAACAAATGACAAATTCGGAGGTAATATGTATTTTTCCTAATGATGAAAACCTTAGTTATTTATACATACTTGCCCACCAACGCTGTCCCCCTTGAAGTCACATCTCCAAGTAAAGTGAGCGCAATCACAAGTGTGCGAGTGGGAGGGGTAGCAGGCTACCCCCCTACCCTGTACTAACTAGCGGGATGGGTAGTTAACCCTCGCTGAATTTTAATGGCTCGTCCATTCAGCTTTCGCAAGCTAAGGTTTGCATCATTAGGAAAAATACAAATTACCTCCGAATTTGTCATTTTCATATAGTTATAAAGGTTTTACTTAGTAGCGTGTGGTATAGGCGTCTTTTTTGTAATTGTATTTTTTCCGATCTGTATTATAATACTTGAAATTTGTATCTTTAATTCAGGATAATGGACATAAATCTACCGTAGATGTGGGAAACAGCGTCAAAGGAGGATCCCTTCCGATTCACAGCACTATCAACAAAGAAAATGTTAAGGATCCTACAAAATGGACCAAAGCTAAGGTGTCCCAAAAGACCTCTGGTGTGGTGCCTTTGGAAGATCTCAGCAAACATCAGAAACTAGCATTTGCAGGTAATTGTTTTTTTTACGAGATTGATCATTGTTGATGATTCGTGTAGTTATAATTTCAAACAACTTACAGTTTTGATATTGATAAATGGTGGTAATTAGTATGCTTGCTATAATTTCAAATAGCTTACAGTTTGGAGATTGATAATTGTTGGTAATTAGTTTACTTGTTATAATTTCAAACAACCTAAGAGTTTGGCAAGTAATTGTTCCATAATTCAAGGAAGAATCGTATAGGTCAGCAGTATGGGTATTAAACGTTATATAATTGGTGTGGTTAATTTGATCTTGTTTTTTTGCAAATTCAGAACAAAAATTAATGGTCTGTATCATAACTGGATGTTGAACTGATTGTTTGATTACAAGCTTACAACTTTTAGCTTGGCTATGAAGGTGGTCTTATGGTAAAGTTGGAGCAGGGGAACAGTCCATTGCGAATGTGTGTAACGGCAGTGCCTGGCATATTAGCATGGGAGGGCCCCTATGTAATGTGTGGGATGGCGTGCAAACTTTTATACCTAAAAAATAAGCATTGCATTTTACCTCAGTGGTGGTGTAGAACAAAGGTTAGAATAATTTTAGATACAATTCTGGAAATACATCAATTCGCATAGAAATACCGAGAGAGACAGAAAGCCATGGGCTAAGGGTAAGGAGGTGGAGCGGGGTTGAAAAAAGGTGATCTGTAGAGACCTGCCAACTGGGGGGAGGGTATTTGTTTAAAACCTGGTCTCCTACCCTATCGACCATTTCTCGCTGCGTTGAGTACTGTTCTTGAACTACAAGTCTGGTTTTGAAGTTACTTCTGTTATGAGGATGGGGAAGGGGAAAGGGAATATATTGAAAACTAAGTCTTTTATAAAATTCAAACATTGTTTGTTCATCACAGCCCATTAATCATAAGTATCCTGGATATCCATTGAGGATGGAGGTTAATTGATGATTCTTGAAGTAGATGAAAGGCCAGGGGGTGGATAATTGGGAAGGGCATTCAGAAATACTTGGTGTCAAATAGTTGATGGTTTTACTAAGCACTGGAAAGGGTTCCATAACCCTAAGTACTCATCAAAAGTGAGGGCTTCCTGCTTTGCAGATTCCATTAAAATAAGAATTTAGGAGGAAGAAATATCAGGCAATCCCTGCCTATCCCTTGAATAACCTGTAGTGGTATGACAACTCTGCCCATGGATAAAATTTGGAGAAGGTTGACTTGACCTATCAGCATTCTTTCCCTAATGATGTCTTCCATTACAATGTGATGATTTCATGCCTAGAAGTTGTGTTAGAGGATCTCATGAGCTTTAATCTTTACTAAGGTCAGGTCCTACTTTGACACCTGTGTATAAAACCTGGAGGAGTGATGAGCATGATGTCCTTGTGGAATGGTTTCTCAATGCAGAAGTCTGCAGAGCACTATAGCAATTATGGGAGAAGACTGATGGTACACCTTTACAACTGCCGCAACCACAAGTTTTCCATCTTATCACTCCTCACTTTCAGATCCTATGGTGTGGACCAGACACTATGGGATTGGTGTGAAAGGGGCTTGATCTGCAAAAATTAAGGAAGCTCAAGGTTACGAGGAACAATCACATGACCCTCATTCCCAAATAGACCCCAGCAATGGTGGATACTGGCCTTGCTAAGTCTGATCACAGTGGGCAAAAATCACTCCCCACTAGCAGAAACTCTTGGAGCAGCTAAACATCTACAGGCTTAAAGGCAGTCTAGAGTCCCTCCAGCTTTATGCACAAAGATAACTATGCTTACCATGTAAGAGTGAGTGATCATGCATGCTCACTATTCCCTCCAGCTATCAGATGATACAGGGTAATCCTCTCTCAAGGTGTGTATACAGATGGCAGTAGGGCTCTGTCAGTTTTACTGAAAAACTTCATCTAGGACATCTCTATTATTACTAGGTAAGCTACAATCCTATTTGGAAAAGCAGGAAACTATAATCCCAAGTGCTCTAGTGGGAGAAAATAGCCCAATGAGGAAAGGAAATAAGCAAGTAAACTACACAAGAAGTAATGAATAATTAATATGAAATATTTTAAGATCAGTAACACTGTTCTAAAGAAGTATCATAGACTGTGAAGAGAGACTTATGTCAGCCTGTTCAACATACCATATTTCCCATGTCATAAGATGCTACAAGTGGTAAAACGCACCCTTAAATTAGCATGGCAGTTTTAAAAAAAAAAAAAAATGAGGATTTTACAAACTATTCTAGCAGAAATTTCTAGCCAGTGTCATTTTTGTTGGGCACAGTAAATCTTCATATTTTGGTTGTATTATGAAATGTTTAAGTTAATATTAATTAGTTGTTCGTTGGTTATTGCAATTTTATTTCATTTTCATGTAAGAAACCTGTAAGCCTGTTGAGGTTGCCACCACAACTACAAGTTTAGTGTTTGTGTCTCAAATGTTGTTTACATGAACGCTGTGTTGCCAAATGTTCTTAATCAACTTTTGGTAAAGAAGTAAAATTCCAGTAATATTTCCTAAATTCCTCGTATAGCCTACACATTTTCACGCAAAATTAATTATTGATGAAAGAAGTCTCTACTTTTGCTAATGTATGGGACTCTAGGTCTACTGTAGTTGTTTTTCTTCTAACTTGGTAACACTGCACTCGACTAACAGTGAGGTATTTTTACCAAGGTCATATTCAACAACTGTCTGTCTGTGTATTATATTGCATAAACAACTATATAGCACAGCGTCGTATGCTAAGAGACCTCCAGTTGGCATGTTTGCTTGTAGAAGGGAGTTGGCAACTCAACAGCTTAAAACAAAAATAATTATCTACAATACTTCATTAAACGAAGTGCAATATAAAAATAAATTTATTTATTACCTATGAATGATAATTGTATGTGTATATTTTATGCGGTGATTGTAAGTGCCTTTAAGTCATTAGTTAGGTGTTTGAGGGTTGTCAAACTCCCCTATACAGCTTTTTTTTTTTTTTTAAGTGTTGAGATGCAGGGTGTTTTTTCGGGGCCTTTTTCTGGAAAAAATGTGTCTCAGGACATGGGAAATACAGTAAAAACATTTGCTGCAGGTTTGAAATTCTGAAGTTCCACTGATTTAACTGTCCTGATTAGGAAGATCATTCCACAGTCTGGTCATAGCTGGAATAAATCTTCTGGAATATTGTATAGTATTGAGCCTTATGATGGAGAAGGCAGGACTGTTAGAATTAACTGATACATAGTACTATGTACAGGATGGTATAATTCGGGAAGATCTAAATGCGAAGTATGGTTAGAATTATTAAAAAATTTATGCAATGTGCATAAAGAACTAACTGTAAGTTCTTGTCCAATAAATTAAGATGAGAGTCAACAGCTGAAGACCAGACATGAGAATAATACTTTAAACAAGGCAGAATGAAAGAATTGAAAGTTTTTTCAGAAAGATGGTTCATCAAATGTCTTAAGAGACTTTCTTAATAAGCCAATTTTTTATCAGTTTGAGAAATAAAAGGATTGTGTATCTTAAAAGTAAATTTGCAATCAAGAATCACACCTAGAATTTTAAAGGAGTTGTATAGATTTGAAACATTAATGCAGAGATCTGGATGCCAAAGAGCCACTTTCTCGACCTACTTACGATCATACTTTGAGTTTTGTTAGGGTTCAAATTCATGGCCCATAATTTCCACCATGCACTAATTTTAGCTAGATCAGCATCTTTGGTTCAATATTGAGGCAATGAAAGTAGCATCAGTTGCATATGCAACAAGCTTTTTTATAGGCCAAACCACATATGTATATAGAAAGAAAAGTACTGGGTAAGAGTACTACCCGGAGGAACACCAGATATCACATTCCCATACTCACAATGGTGCCCATCAACAAGAACCCTGCAATCTATTACCTCAATTAAACAATGACACATTCTCACATTAAAGCAATATACAGGGCCAATAGGACTATAGGCTTGCTATTAATTTCTCAAGGTCAGAACTGACCTTAAAGTAGGCATACAATTCACACACTATTGGCCAAGTCTGTCCATAAAACCCTACTGATTGAAGGGTGTTGCACAAACCTGAAACAAAAGAAATATTCGACAGTAAGACAGCTGATGAGATACATAAATGTGAAAAAAATTTGACATGCATAGTAGCAAAATTTACAAAGTAAATTAGTGAATAATTGAAATTTATTGATTCAGTACCTACTTAAGAATTAGTTTTACTCTGCTATCATAGGAAAGCTGGTACACCACAAATTTGTATCTCCTTCACATTGGCCTCAAAAGGGGGAACTCTTGCTAAGGTAGTTTTCTCAGTTTGCCTTCCCTCATCATTAGAGCAATTCTGTTAATTTCTGGGAGTTCTGCCTTAGATGAGTCCTTTGTTATTGGGTTTATTAAATATGATCTCGGCTATTTTATCTTTTGCTAGTTTAACCCTGGATAGGTACGCTCCTCGGACACCCCTTTAAGGGTATACTCGGTCGCGCGCGACCCCGACGCGAAACAAAATTCTTGAAAAATCTGTTTTTGCAGTAACCTTTTTTTTTTTTTTTGCCAAAAAAAAGTTCAATGAATGCTTAAAACTACTGTAAAGATAAATACTACTCATCTGCTGAAAAACTATTTATTATAAATATTTTAAAAAATTAAGTAGAAAAATAAAAAGACCTTACATAAAAATTCATAAAAAAAAAAATTATACATATATACACAAATCCTTTTAGGAATTGATTCTTGAATGTTTAGGACACATCTTGATGTATTTTGGATGAAGTCGGACCCATGGAGGTGAAGATCTGAAATGAGAAAAAAAGGGTAACTTTTTTTTGGCCAAAAAAATTTGTCCAAATTTCATGAATTTTTTTGGGTACCCAAATGAAATAGGAAGTGGCTAATTTTTTTTAGGGAATAAACATATGTTATCCTAAAATAGAAATATGTAAAAAAAATCTTCATTATTTTGTAAATTACATTTATATCAGGGGCCATATCTAAAGGTTATTTTTTGAGTACTTAGAAATTTCGTAAAAAAATACATATATTTAATATATAATATGATATTTATGCAGGTAAAAATATACCAAAATATCACAAATTCTATAGGGAACAAGAATATATATAGATAGGGCAACTTACGCTTCGGATATGTCCACAAAATGGCCGCCAACCACACTGACTCAGACTCCCTAATCTGCCACCTGAAATGCAGGAAGGGTATGTCAATTTCAAGGTGTTATTTACTAATCTAATTATTCTTGGATATGCTTAAAAATTGTATGGTGGATTGCTGGATGATTGTCGATTATTTTACGACTATAAAATTAGAATTCTGACCCAAAAAAAAATTTTTGAAGGGAAATAAAATCGAAAAAAAAACAAAAATGTAAAACAACATAATATTTTAGCTAAAAAAATTTGATGATATTCAATCAAAAAAGAAGTAAACAAAATTTTCCGACAAATAAACATCTAAATGAATCATTACTCTGTGATAGTTCCTTAGTACTGTACGTAGTTTTTTTGAAAGAAATGAGAAAAAACGAAAAAGTGGCAATCGCAGGAAAATCGAACACATACCTATATATACGCCATATCTGGCTAAAAATAAAGATAGGCATGGGTAACCAGATCATCTAGAAACACTTAACAACACTATAAAAATATAAGTTTTGCGACACTACTTGCCAATTCCTTACGGTAACATGACTAAGCAAAAAAATGCAAAACAAATAAAAAGGGGCACTCGCGGAAAAATGGCCAACATTCTAATATACGGCATCTCAGATAAAAAAAAAGACATGCACGTGTTAGCCCAACCATCAAGGCACACTTTCTAACAAATAAACATGAAAAAAAAATCAATAATATACGGAAATTCCTTACTACGTAGTAACTTTTTACAAATATTGAAAAAAAAACAGAAATTGGCAACCGCAGTTAAATACCCCACATACCAATATCTACGTCGTATCTGACAAAAACAAAGTCACGCATGGGTAGCCAGATCATCTAGACACACTTTCCAACACTATGAAAGCAAAAGTTTTGCGACACTATTTGGCAATATCTTACGGAAAAATGACTTGGCAAAAAAATGAAAAAGGGGCACTCGCGGTAAAATGGTCCTCGTGGTGATGAACGACATTTTAACTAAAAAAAAAATCATGCACATGGTAGCCAAACAATCCACCAAGACTTTCCACAACTGATAACCTATACAAGTTGCACCATTCTACGACAATTTCATAATACGTAATAACTTTGATAATTATGCAAATTACCTTAGAAGGGTAAACTCGGTCGCGCTCGACCCCGACGCGTCTCAGAAATCTGGGAAGGAGTACAGCTACAGCGATGCACATCTGGACACTACTAGAGCGTGTAGGCGAGACACCTACTACAGGTCGATCACCCACAAATTCAGTCACGGGGGTGAGTCATGTGAGAAAAACCTCTTTTGTTTTGACGCTCGGGGTTGCGGACGACCCACCGTACCGTTCCAGGGTTAATGACAGTAACTCAAAGTTTGTGTGATTGTACCAAAGTAAGTGATGGATTTAGTGTTTTTTTGGGGTGATAGGCACTTGCCTATAAATGGAAAATTTTTCTGTTCACATAATGAGGCCATTAGGTACTGTACCTATTTTTTTAGCCAACTATTGTGGATCACAACTAGGATGGAGAGAGAATGAGAGGAAACAAAATGACGTCAGAGTTTATTCTCACTCACAACACTTGCTTACAATCAGAACTGGAGATTCTTGATAAGGTAATCCTTATCCAACGGAGGTGAAACCATCAAGAGATATTCTTGAACTTTTCTAACATTTCCATAATTTCATTTTCCACCTTGGTCATGTCGTTTTACTTGTGACTAATCATCGTAATTATTTCATCTCCCTCTTTCTCGGTAAGGCCTCCGTAGAATTTCATGAGGTGTGAGTTTTGTTCTTGAAGTTTTCAAATTGTCCGTTCTTTTTCCTATAATGCTTCCATTGCAGCTTTTAGGAATACCATATCCCCACCCCATTAGTGTCTGGATCAGCCAGATCTTAGAAAGAGTTGATCTTGACTCATTGTGCTGGTTAATATCTTCCTTTTTGATAATAATTGACTGGATCTCCTCATCTGTGGCTCTAAGCTGGGTAGGATGGTAAGGCAAAAACTAGGAAGCAGGGTATCTGTTACCCAGGGTTCTGCTTTGATGTCTTACCAAAATTCATATCTCTCTGCAATCAATCCCCCCTCCTTAAGGGGAGAAAGAGCAGGTAAGAGTCTGGAGAGTGATCTCATCTTCACTCGGAAGTGATGATACTGCCTAACTTCTTCCAGTCCCTTAGCATTTTCAGTTCTTCCAATTTTACCTTTTTGCCTTTTTGCATCTTTACTCAGCCTCTACTGTATGCTATTCAGAATATATCATCTTTAACTTTTATATAGAATCTGATTCCTCAAGATTTATCATCTGCTGTCTAGTCTCCCTCATCAGTATAGATCTCTAGTAATAATAAGGGTTGAGGGTTGTTAAAGCCTGTGTCTTATTTTTAAAGTAATTTAGAATTACTTTTGTTTCAACAAGGTACTGTTTTAATTAAACAGCTGTGGATATTTGCATATCTGGAGTTGTAGCTTAGAAAATTGCATAAAATTACAGTCGGGAAATGAGAACAGTTGGTCCTTTGAAATGAGATGGAAAATTTTGTTTGATCATACAGACCGGTGAATAGAAAACTACAGATCTTTGAGAGCTAGCCAGTGCAAATGTCTGCTATTTGGCTTCAAGGGTAGAACTAGCTAATGAAGGTTTGTGTTTCTGATATACACAGGACTATTTAATGATTGGATCTATAGAAATGGAGTTTATTTGAAATATCTTGGTTAGATCAAAGTAATTTTTATGTACATATGGGGCTGTAAGAATATTTTATTTCTACTGTAAAGTTTTAGAAATACACTTTTTATGAATTAGAGTACAGTATAGTTTTTTCCCTGAAAGATTTATTTGACAAATATTCTTTGGCAACAACCACAGAGAATTTGATGATATGCAAGGAGACACTGTAGTTTGTTGCTATCATAATGCATATGCTCTTTATTTTCAGTTCATGAAGATACAGGAGCATCCCAGCCTATCAAAACTCCATCCAAGTTGCCAGAAACCAGTAATGTTCTCTCAGTTCGTAAGGTCATTGACGACTGGCATGTCCCATTGTGTGTTCCTGAGCCCTTTGACCCAAAAGTTCAACCTCAGTATTGCAAGCATAAAGTAAGGACAGGAGGTTTGCTTGTGGATGTTACAGGCATGCATTTTATATAGATTAAGTAAATTGCCCCCCCTTTTTTTTAAGCTACAAAGAAGGTAGACCTCTAAAATAGATGGAAGTTGGTCTACCATAATCTATGCGGAATACTTTATTTTACCACATAAGAATTCCAGGAACAGTAGCAATGCAAAGATAATTTTACAAAAAATTTACACGTTAAAACGATTTTATTAGAGGGGTGAGGTATAATAGGGGAGAGAGAGAGAAAAACAAACCTTTATTGTTACTTTATTTTACCACATAAGAATTCCAGGAACAGTAGCAATGCAAAGATAATTTTTTAAAAAAATTACACGTTAAGACAATTTTATTGGAGGGGCGAGTTATAATAGGGGGGAGAGAGAGAGAAAAACAAACCTCTATTGTTTCTAAGGTAGTAGATCCCCGACATTGAGAATGTTAGCACTGACTTGCTGGCAGGTATCGAAATGGATAAGTTTTATTATTAAAATTCTGCTAGATATATAAAGCTTGTGTAAATGTTTGAAAATGTTATATGTTTGCACATGTAGGCATTGAAGGATCTAAGAATGCTTATAAGTTTCCATAGATACACTTTTTATAAAGAGAAAATACTGTATTCCAGTTCTGGTCAAGTTTACAACCCACAACTTTCATCAAGTATAAGTCGGTAGTCTTGTTAAACTGCTTTTGTATTTTTATGATGGTTAAAAGTCAACTAATTATAATTATTACAAGAAAATCTGTTATCTGTTGGTATTGAAATTTTGGATTTTTTGAACAGCAAGGGAGCCAACGGGGTGAGAGGCCTCATTTGTGAAAAGAAAGGTAGAAATAAAATATTTCAATGAAAATAAATAAGGTAAATAAAAGATAAAGATAGTATATGCAATGATGAAGAGGATTGTTTCATAGTTTGGTCATAACAAGACACTTTGTGGAATTGAACTTTACTAAGACAGGCAAATCTTGGAATTGGCTAATGAGAGATATGTTACTGGAATCAGTTTTGTAAAAAGAAACAAAGTGAAATATCAGAGTCATTCCAGAATTTCAAACTTGCTGGATTTTAATTGCAAGTACAGTGCTGTATAGGAAGCTAGTAGTTCTTCATCAAGTTTTGAAGATTAAGTAAACATTTCTAGTTTTTATTTTTACTATATACAGCATATCTTATTTTAAATGAAAACAGGCTATTGTTATCAAACTACATATTATGGGTTGTGTATTACATTGTTTTATTGAATAGAGTAGAATTTGTCTCTTCAGGTAATTAAGATTTTGATAAGATGCTGATGTAGTACCTGAAGGTTTATATTCTGCTCTACAGTATGTTGTTTTAAAAGGTTTCATTTGCTGTAGGTATATTGTGGAACCGAAGAATTTTCACTTGAGGAGTTGAGAGCTGCCGCCTATTTCAGGGAAGAAAGCAGGAAGAGAGCCTTAGAAGAAGAGGAAATAAAGAAGAATGGTAAGCATAATATTACTGTTCTTAGAATACAGTGTGGCTGTGATAATTTTTGTTTTATGACCGCAGAGGTAGCAACAGTAGGGGATTCAGCATTATGAAGCTTCATCTGTGGTGGATAATGTGGGAGGGTGGGCTGTGCCACCCTAGCAGAACTAGCCGAACTCGGTTGAGTCCTTTGTCAGGCTGGGAGGAACATAGAGAGGAGACGTCCCCTTTTTTGTTTCATTTGTTTGATGTCGGCTACCCCCATAAATTGGGGGAAATGCCTTGGTATATGTATGTATGTACAAAGAAAGATGAGTGAAGTATTTGAGAATAGAATGTAAAGTTTTGTAGACGAGTATTTTTAAGGATATACAGTACTTTGTTCTACGCAAAACAAACCTTGCGTAAGTTGGTGTGGCCGATGAAGAATAATTAAGGATGTGTAGATTCTTCTGCCCTCCATAGTGAGGTAGGAGATCCTACGTTAGCGGCTGATCCTCTTATGGTTTAAAGGTCACTCATGAATGGCAGAAGCAAGGGACGGTGACATTGCCCTAATAATCGAGACAATACCATAGAAACTAAACATATATACTTATGACCAGCACCCAGGTCCCCTCTCTATCCAAGGTAGGACCAGGGAGGGCCAGGTAATGGCTGCTGATGACTCAGTAGGTAGACCTGTAGACCCCCAAACCCCCATTCTTAACTCACAAGGATAGTAAAGTTACAAACACTGAAGAAACTAACAAGTTTGAGCGATCACCAGCCAGGGACATTTCCAATATGTCATCATAACCCTTGTTAGGTCTTTGTCTCCAGTCATTGAGTGTGTTCCGTCTGATGCTTGCTACATGATGCCTGAGAAGCACCATCACTTTTACCACCTTTCAGCACTCTGAACTTGCTAAACCAGCTATTTATCTCATTGCTTATCCAAGAGATTAATTTGTGTTTTCCTTACCAGGTTGCAGTTATTATTAAACCAGAAACTTCTATCTTCTGTCATTCAGTCTCATCTCGGATGCACTTGTGGACTGCATATTCTATATCCCTATTCTTGAACAGTTTTGCACACATTGTGTCCTCAAGCCACCATGACCTCTAGTACAACAGTACTTGTTTCAATATCTTTAGTTTGGTGTGCTGTCACATTGCATTCTTCCTCTTCCACATTCTCTTGTATCGTATCCTTGGTCAAAGAATCCTGACATATTACTGTTGTCTTTTTTTGGCTCCTTTACATCCTCTTTTTATCTGTACTACAATTTTATGTTACATGTGCTGCTTCCGGGCTAAGGTACGTCTAACGAGAACAGACTGGATTATATATTCCAGTAGATTCAAGTTTGTGATGGTCATATTATCTAATACTGTCACTTTGAACAGGAATAAAAGTATTCGGGCCAGGGGCCAACTTCCTTTCACCAGCAAGGGAAAGGTGTTGAATATGCGTCACCATAGAAAACACCAACACAACCCTGTTTTTTTTATCCACCTCCAACTACTAGGTGGGGTCATGAGACACCACCCCAAACAGTGAATATATAACTGCCCCCTTCAAGTTATTACAATGAGAAGAGAGGGGACTGACAATGGGGGTGACTGGCACCCCTGGTCCACTAAACCACAAGAAAATATTTCAAGTGTTGAATACTTTGTGAAATCCTTTTGTCACCCTCTCCACCAAAACTGAAGAAACTGTGAAATATTGATTTGTTATGGAATGCCTTTAGTGAATAAAAGCGGGTCTCTTTAACCCTTTTACCCCCAGGCTATTTGGAAATTTCCAACCCTTAACCCCTAGGGGTTATTTTTTTTTTAAGAACATTTTGCAGTATATATTTTTTTAAATTGCTCTAACAACCTTAATTTTTGTCATTTAGAGGTCAGGTTGGTCTCATTCTCTTGGAAAATGCCTGAAATTTCTCAAAAAATTATCAAAAATATGCAAAAAAAAAAAAATTAAATAGCATTTTTTTGCAAGGACGTACCGGTACGTCCATGGGGGTTAAGGGATGAGTTTTGTGATACGTACCAGTACGTCCTTTGGGGGTAAAAGGGTTAAAGAGTAACTTCTTTCTATCCACGTTTCTGATAAACATTGTGCATTGACACACTGCGTTACCTAAGATTGAGATCCACAAAATGATGGGTCGTCCAGCTCAGATGTGGAGATTCAAGAAGTCACTGTATACCTCTTGACTTTATAAGTATTCTACTTTATTTACAGTGTTGTTAAAGTCATTCAAAGTGCAACCTAGAAGATGGTTTTCAAGTAGAAGAACCTCTTCTAGCAATTATGAAGCTTTTCCTCGCAATATTAGGAAGAAATTTGGTCCGATTGCTACGAAACTTCAAAATAAAGTCTTCCAAGAGTCTCATTTTCTTTACCTCTTGAGCAATGAAGGAGAGGCAAGTCTTACTTTGCTGAGGTTTTAAGGCATCCTTTTTTTCTAGTTTTTTTATTGATCTATTTAGAATAATGGTAAGGCTACTACTGAAATAGGTTGGCCAGGGCCCCAGCCACCCGTTGAGTTACTACCACTAGAGAGTTATGGGGTCTTTTGACTGGCCAGACAGTACTACATTGGGTCCTTCTCTCTGGTTACGGTTCATTTTTCCTTTGCCTACACATACACCGAATAGTCTGGATTATTCTTTGCGTATTCTCCTGTGTCATACACCTGACAACACTGAGATTACCAAACAATTCTTCTTCACCCAAGGGGTTACTGCGCTGTAATTGTTCAGTGGCCACTTTCCTTTTGCTAAGGGTAGAAGAGACTTTAGCTATGGTAAGCAGCTCTTCTAGGAGAAGGATACTCCAAAATCAAACCATTGTTCTCTAGTATTGGGTAGTGCCATAACCTCTGTACCATGGTCTTCCACTGTCTTGGGTTATAGTTCTCTTGCTTGAGGGTACACTCAGGCACACTATTCTATCTAATTTCTCTTCCTCTTGTTTTGTTGAAGTTTATATAGGAGATATTTATTTTAATGCTATTACTCTTTAAAATATTTTTTTCCTTTTTTCCTTTCCTCACTGGGCTATTTTCCCTGTTGGAGCCCCCTGGGCTTAATAGCATCCTGCTTTTCCAACTAGGGTTGTAGCTTAGCAAGTAATAATATTAATAATAATATGTATAGTCCAAATACTTTTTTGACATTTATGTACTGTCTTAGAAGATCTCGCATGCTTTAGTTTGATTTCCAGTGCAAATTTAGTCTGCCTTTTTTCTCAGTGCAGGTCCAGGAAATTATTAACTTAACACTAGTTATGGTTTCCAGTGATAAAGAAGAACTTAATATTAAAATTCCTGTTATAATAAAAATTTAGTGTAAATTGTAAGACAATTTCACAGCAAGGTAAAGTATCAAATTTTCAAAGATTTTAAGATTTTTTTTTTTTTTTCAGTTATGATGGTTGATTTATAATCATATCTTAATTAATTTAAAATTTTCTCAGAATGGAATGACAAGATTTATTATTGTTTGTTTTCCAGAACAAATTCAACAGATGCAGGACAGGATCAAGAAACAGGAGATGATGATTCAGTACCTGCAGCAGGTATGTAAATGTACTGTGCTTGATACTTTGGTGGAGAATTTTTTAACCATACTAAACTATCGGGTGATATTGAAAATCCTTGACACTTCATGTCCACTATTTTCTTTCTGAGTTAGTCGCGAAATAAGATCACGCCTCTCACCTAGTGTACCTGTATTCCCATCTAGTAAGGTTCTTCATCTGCCCTTTTATATGATTTCCAGCACCTCATCAAATAGTTTTTGGCCCTGACATTTTGTTAAGTAGCTAAATTTGATAAGTAAGACCGTATAGCATAGCCCTCTCATACCCCATAACCAATGCATGTGGCTTGTACTGCACTTTCATTTAATTGATATCTTATCTTAAGCCATATTTTTTTATTTATTCTGTTAGAGATATATTTACTAAATGAATTGCTTCTACATTTAAGGTTTCTTATTAGAATTAATTTTAATTTACTTGTTATCGTAGTGAACTTTTAAAATATTAAACTAAATTTTTCATTCTTCCTGATTAGCCATGTATGAGTTACCCTTGCATCTCTTTTCTTGCCGTCCTGTTAGAAGCCTACGGTAGCTACAATGATAGTCATTTTTTTCTTTTGATGGGTCCAAAGCTATGTGAACAATCACAAAAGATGTCTTTTTCAATATTTAACTTAGCCGGTGATTATATAACCTTTAATATATAATCACCGGGTAAGTATATTCAAAAATTTATTTTATTATAAAAATAACATTTTTCAATATTTAACTTAGCCGGTGATTATATATTAAAGGTTATATAATCACCGGGTAAGTATATTCAAAAATTTATTTTATTATAAAAATAACATTTTTCAGAGTACAGTATATAGAACATAAATGTGGCCTCAATACAATTGATGAGGTTGTATGAATTATTTGGTTTTGGGTTTTAAAAACTCAGTTTTTATTATCTAAAGCGCTTTGCAACTTGACAATGATTGATAGAATTCTTAATCTGTTGAATGACCTACAGCAAGTACTTGGGTTGTAACTGTTTCCACTTGCAATTTTTGAGAATACAACGCAGCTCCCATAGAGGAATTGTATTTAGGTGTTTCTGGACTTGCAACAAGATTTTAGTTACACTTCGTCGTAGGAACGAATTCCTGTTGTAACCAGAGGATCTACTGTAATTTACAATATTATTAAGGCTCTGGTTTATTTTATACAAGTATAGTTGCTGAAGCAAAGGACAGCAATAGTATGTCTTTCATTAGAATGTAAGAAAGGCTGTTTGCAGGTTAATGTTAAAAGACTTTTTTGTTTGATTTCAGGTAAATCAAAACCAGGGACCACAGATTACTGTGACATCCCCACAAGAACTTGATAATTTCACTGTTCCTCAAAAAATGGCGAAGAAAAGCGAGGTAAGAAATTTGGAGATAATTAGGAGTGAAAGGATTTGCTGGTAGTATGGAGCAGTAGTGATCTGATTGTATATTTTTCAAGTGTTTTGTCTTATACCCTAAATACTTGCAAATGTCACAGTTTCTTAAGATGTCTTCCTACAGTTTTGTATCATATTGTCAAAAATAATGCGTGATGATGTTTTCATTTGAGTATTGTTCGCAAAGGTCTTTTCTGATTTGCTTGGCTGTGTCCTTTATCCATATTGCTGGTTGCCTTTTTCTACTCCCCTCCTTAAATCTTCATAATCCTTTGAGGCCCAAAGATAGAAGAAATGTGTTACCTTTGCTGAGACTTGTCTTACCACTACAACATAATGCTCCAATTCCTAACTGTTCTCATTTACTCATAATTCTCTGGTATAAAATAACTGCTCTAGTTTTATTTTGCAGTTCGACTTTTCTCATGTTATAGCAACCCTATACATTTCCCGGTTCCTCCACTTAGCCTTTTTCTTTAGTTGTTCCTTTGTTGCCTTTCAAGTTATTCTAAGCTTTATTTTGCTTACTTTTATATCCGATCCCCTACCTAATATTCCGCTAACATGTTTGAAATATTTCTATGTCCCTCTCAAAATCTGTTGTTAACATTGTGTCATCTGCATATTGCAGTTCCTTTGGTCTTTGCTTTCTGCTCCCCCCCCCTCTTTTTTTTTTTTTTTTTTTTTCCTCTCCCCCCTACAGTAAGCAGCAGTTACTCAGGTCATCAACTATTACCGCATTAACTCCCAAATCCATACCAATAAACCTTTTCCAGTAGTCTCTGCTTTTGTAATGCTAATTTCATTGCTGGTCTCGGTACTCTTATTAAGATCTTTCTAAAGCTTCAAAATCATGAGATAAAATATTTCCTTACATTTTACTTTTCTTTATTTTGCCTCATTAAAAATTCTTGTTGCTGTCGATTTTATGTTCTTTGAAACAATAGATTTTCAGTGAAGTTACTTTAATATATCATTAGTGTGCTCAATTATGTTATGTAGTTATTTCTTAGCTTTAATTCGAACCACATTGGGTCCCTCTCTGGTGACGGTTCATTTTTCCTTTGTCTTCGCATATATCGAATTGTCTGGCCTATTCTTTTACACATTCTCCTCATTCCTCATATACCTGACAACTCTAAGATAATAGAAAAATTCTTCTCGACGAAAGAGGCTAACTGCTGCACTGTAATTGTTCAGTGGTTACATTCCACTTGGTAAGGGTAGAATATACACTTCAGCTTTGGTAAGCAGCTCTTCTAGGAGAAGGACACTCCAAATCAAACCATTATACTCTAATCTTTGGTAGTGCCATAGTCTCTGTAACATGGTCTTGCACTGTCTTGGGGTAGACATATCTTGCTTGAGGGTACACTCAGGCACACTATTCGATCTTATTTCTCTTCCACTTGTTTGAAGTTCTTTTAGTTTATACTGTGCATGAAAGATCTATTTTAATGCCACTTTTCTTAAAAAATCATCATCGTCATCATCATCACCGACTCCTCCTACACCCATTAACACAAAAGGCCTCGGGTAGATTTTGCCAGTTGTCTCTATCTTGAGCTATTAAATCAATCATCTCCTACTTCACGTTTCATGGTCTTCAGTCATGTAGATCTGGGTCTTCCAACTCTTCTAGTGTCTTGTGGAGCCCAGTTGAAAGTTTAGGGAACTAATCTTTCTTGGGAAGTGCAAAGAGCAAGTCCAAACCATCTCCATCTACCCCTCACCATGATCTCATCCACATAAGGCACTCGCGTAATCTCTCTTATAGTTTCATTTGTAATCGTGTTCTGCCATTTAACTCCAATATTCTTCTGAGGGCTTTGTTCTCAAATCTACAAAATCTGTTCGATGTTTTATTGTCATATCACGACACATGTCCATACAGTAACACCGATCTCATTTAACTGATATATAGCCTGTATTTTTATATGTAATTTCAGACAATTTGATTTTCAAATTTTACTTAACCTAGCCATTGTCTGATTTGCTTTTTTCAATCTTTCATTAACCTCAAATACTGAAGATCCTGTATTAGAGATCATAGTTCCCAAATCCTAAAATGATTCCACCTCATTAATTCTTTCTCCTTCCAATGATATTTCATCTTCCAATGCATATTCCGTTCCCGTCATCTCTTTCTTCTATAAATCTTGAGCCCAACCGTGTGATATTTCTTGCATTCTGGTAAGCAGATTTTGCAAGTCCTGTGGTGTTCTGCTAATGAAGACAGCGTCATCAGCATACTCTAGGTCAGCTAATTTCCTGTTGCCAATCCAGTCTAATCTTTCTCCACCATCCCCAACTATTTTATGCATTACAAAATACATGAGGAGGATAAAAAACATAGGTGACACATTCCCTCGAAGAACTCCACTGTTCACTGAAAATTCATTTGATAGGACTCCACTAACATTCGAGTTTTGAATAAAAGTAAAATATAAACAAATATTAGACCGAACGAAGCTTACAAATATAAGGTGATTAATTCTAAAGGCCGTTAACTTTGCACTTGCTATGCTCATGCATAGACTTAATCAAATTTATATTTTAAGAGGAACTCCATAATGACATAGGACTCAGCAAAATTGCTCGGTGCACACTATCAAAGGCTTTTTCATTGTTCACAAATGGCATCAAAATTGAATTTCTATGTTCTTGAAATATTTTATTTTGATTGTTAGAATACTTCTCTTCTACTTTATTTATTTACTTTCCTCCCGGCTATTTTTTCCTGTTGGAGCCATTGGGTTTATAGCATCCTGCTTTTGCAGCTAGTAAAAATAATAGCAATAATAATGATATCTCTACTTGATATATCCTGTGCACACTTAATTTTGCCTTCATATTCATATACAGTAATGGATCATAGGTTGTAAGTGTATGCTTTAAACAAATTTGTTTTAATAGTGTTTATTTCTCCCTCCACAGAGCAGGGATCAAAGCAATTTCCATGACAGCTGGGTTTGCATGAATAAGTCAGTCTCTGCATATGTAAATCAGTCTGTGAATGCTTCAAATGTAAGTATTTGTATTTATAAAACTTAATTTATTTATTGCAATTGGAACACAGTTCTTTTTTTTAGGGTAATGCATAATAGTACTTTTGCTTTAGAGTTGTTTGTAAAATCCAGATTTTATAGTTAAATATTTTGAGTAGAATTGATGGATCTAAGATTAATTTTTTTTATTATTTTACCTAGTTAAACAAATAAATAGATTCACAGTACAAGAATCAATAGAAAAAAAAATAAGTATGAAAGTGATAGACAAACAATTAACATTGGAAATAGATATGTTAATAAATACTTGGATTGTGTAAGTAAAAATTTTAGTAGAAATAGTTGTCGTGTGTCTTTGCAAGGCTTTATGTATGAAGATTTTAATTATAATTTGATATATATTTTATGAATGGTAATTTCTAGAGTTTTAAACTATTTAAATAGCTGTAAAGTACAAGTTTTTTAAAAGTTCTAGGGAGTGGGGTAATGGTAGCCTAGCATATTACAATATAGCTAAAATGGAATTAGCACAATATATGGGATATATACTGTATTGAGAAATCCCATATTTAATACTAATGTTTGAAAAGTCGTGATACATGATTAGACATTCTCAGAAGTCACAGTGTTCTCTCACACAAGTATAACATATGACAGTGAGACTAAAACGTAGGGGTAATTATTTTGACGTTTAGCAGGAACTTTACTACTCGGATCCTTGTCATCCCAGAGCGGCTTCAGAATTAGTGGCTTCCAATTTAGCGAGGTTTTACAGTGTGCGAGCGTGCGGGCGACACCAAATTTCGCCTCCAGGAAGAATAACTTGATTAATTAACCCCGTGATTTGATTTTCCCAGTATCTTGTTTGTGGGCCACAGTACTCAAATTCACAAACTGTAAATCATGGATTGAAGTAATTACTGAGGAAAATATTTGGTAATGTTAAGTTCACCCATAGTAAAACAAGTTTTTTTTTTTATTTTTAGAAAGGCAATTAGGTTAGGTTTTACTCTGTAGAGGGGTAATGCTGTCAATGCACTTCATGAGGTGCTCTGTAAGCATTAACCAAAGGATCTTTGCAGCATTCTGTTGGCCCCTAGCTACAATTGATTTATATTCTACTTCACCTCCATACTTGTTTCCTTTCTTCCATCTTTCTGTCCCACCTCTTTCTAGGGGTTTTCCCTAGATGCACTCGGTCACATAGCATCACATGCCCCAAAAATCACATTGTTAGGGTTTATGATTGTTAGGTATTTTAACCATACCAATGTTGCCAAAATCCTGTCTCATGGGTCCTGTCTCTAAAACTGCTATGAAGGAGGATACTAAGGATACTATTGCTTTGAATTCATTTGGGTATTAAACCTATTCCAGTTTCTGGAGGAGAGCTCTACTAAAGCATTGCTGCAACTGAAGCCAGCTACTCTAAATTCCATCAACGTTGAAATACCAGAAGAACAAGAACATAATGCATCGTCTTGTGGTAAGTACAATTGGAATTATTATTTTGTAGCAATGTCACGTAATATACTGTAATCTCATTTTAAATTTAGTTTCTTTGTCAATCATATACTGTACTTAGCAAATAGAAAATATCAGTATCCTTTTATTGTGTTTTATTTAGTTCATGAGACAGGCGGCTTCTCCGATGTTGGTTGCATCGGGCTGCCGGGTTCTTGTTATGTCAAGGCCCGCCTTGTTGCCTGCCCGACAGGCATTGCCCTCTTCCGCCGGCGCTGGGAAGCTCCGCCGTTGGGGTCTCTCATATGTCTTGAGCCGCGGTGAAAACGGTGTGGGCCAAGTGTGTGTGCGTGGCCGTTGCAAAGCCACGACCACCCAAAACAATATACCCAGCTACTGGCATTCTGTCGTTTCCTCCACCCGACGACGACGATTTAGTTCATGAGTTTGTTTAAAAAAGGGTGCTCATAGTGGATACATTTGTCATTTGATTTGGGTGGGCCTTTCAGTGAGCCTGCTTTTACTGGGCTATTTTTTTTTATTGTAAATTTTTGACAAGAAAAAAGAAAAAATAGAATGGAGTACACTAGAATTTTATGCCGATCTCCATCGGAAAGTTATTTTCAGAGAGTTATTTTTGTAAAGTTAACAGGTCTTAAGTCTTCATACCACATTATTTCGGTGAACCTCCTAATGTTCATATCTCTTCTCTTTTAGCTCGGTTTATCAACATTTACTACTATGATTTAAAGATTTTCCCATTTTTTTTCCTTTCAATGGACACATGTATATAGCAAGGTAATGAAACACTAGCAGTTAATGGCAAGAAGCAAGTCAGTGACATTCCAGGGGCTCTTTGTTATTGCAGTTTCTCTGTTGCATCAGTTTGACACACTCCTTTCTCCAGATTGTCATAAGTTCTTGTACATTTCAAGTTGTCTTCCTCTGGATTTGTAACCAATTACAGTACTGCATATGGTCAGTACTGTGATTTAAGTAACCGTTTTTGGGAATGCAAATGCCTCGCTGTTTCTCTCATGGAAAAATATGCTTCAAGTTCAAAGCGCAAAATGGATTTTGCCCTTAGTTCAGGGGGATATACACAGAAGACTTAGGCTAGTTGGTTATAGTGGCGATAGGGACAATAGTGATATGCTATCACCGTTCACTAAGACAACACTTAAACAGCCAACTTTTAATAGTGATGTACTTCTAAAGCTCTTAATTTATTTAGCTTTCTTTTGTTAAATCTCAGAAGGCTTGTGAGTCTCCACTTTAAGGCAGTAATTCTGATCTTACCTTCCCGGATGTTAACCCTAACCTGACTTCTCCAGTCAGGTCTGGTGGTAATAATGTTCCATTCAATAAGGGCTCTTATGTTTTCCTCGGCTGTTTATTTATTTATACTTTATTGACTTAATATAAAAAAAAAACTTACAAATATAAAGATACATCATTTACTATATAAATTGCACAAGAGAGATTTGCTTTAGTTAAAATATTGTCCACAAAAATATATAAATAAACAAACAAATTCTGATTAGTAACAAAGTAATACCATTCCAAATCTATTTATTATCATTAGTTCTTATAGAAATCCAGGATTTCATATACATAATTACAAAGATATATTGGGTTTCCTTCATTCAACAAGTTTACAATGTCCGAGTAATCAAGGTTAGGATATTTCGAACGAATGTGTGCGCTAAGCGGACAATGTAATAGTATATGTTCCTCATCTTGTACCTGATTTTCCGTACATACACAAATACGTAACTCACGCAGGATCGAATTCTCAAATTCTTTATTTACTTTGGATGTATGGTGCTTAACCCTTTTGCATTCCTCTAATCCTAGTTGCTCTTTTAGACTAGATTGTGAGGGAAAAGACCGTGTTGGTAGTCTGGTTCCTAATATCCCTCCACTTACTAGAGAAAGCGCTTTTAAGCAAAATCGTATTTCCTATGTGAATGGCGTGGCATACTGTAAGATTCTCTTAGAACTTCAATGTTGCTGATGAAGTTTCTGGTATTGTTGATTGGTTGCATCATGTTTCATATGGCAATGAGCGTCGATACCTTGCAAAGGAGGGTAAATGTAAGTGCTATTACTTCTACTACTAGAACATGTCTTAATAACACTAATGCAGGAGCTCCCGTACCGGTTTTAAACAAACGGGAAAACCAGTAAGTACTGTAATGTCTCGGTTAGTCCTGGTGTACAGGAAGATGAGAAGGAACGAAGCATAGTGGAAGACCCAGAATGCGATGAAATAGATCTCCTTTTTAAACCATGCGTAACCTTATTGCTGATAAATGCCCTAGTAAGTTACTTTAGGGAAGCTCTGATGCTGGTTTTGCTTACAAGTATTTGGAGACAGCTACTTTACAGATTGATTATACTTTTCAGTTCTCCCTCTCATTGTGAATAGAATAGCTAAATTTATATCTCAAATACAAATGAAGACTAGTAATTCAGATTCTCGTTTAGTCTTTAAGCCTCCTATACATCAAAGGCATTTTGACTTGTATAAGACTAGTTACCTAATCTAGTAATAAATTTTAAGAGGATAGGAATAGTTTCGACTTTGATATTGAAATAACAAAGAGACTGTTGCGTGTCACTGCCTCGCTTCTAGCCATTAACTGCTAGTGTCTCATTACTAGAAACATGTCTTGAATTGAAAGGTAATGGGAAAGTGTTTCAATTTTAACGGTAAGTGTCAATAAACCAAGCTTCTAGGGAAGCAATATGAACATCAGATGAGTATAGAAGTAAACATTATTAGAATTATGTATTTTCTATATACTGAGTCTTCTTATTTGTCTTTGACTATATCCATAGCTATGCCAAAAATAACTTGTGCAAAATAATCTTTGGAAATTTAGTTGAGTAATGTATATAGACTATAATACAGGCTATGTCCTTCACCTTTACAAATGGTAATGCATTAGTAATGTTAAGCAATCCACTATAATCCATAAGTTAATAAAAACATCTTTAATTAACACTTAAAGTGATTTGAACATTTTGAAGTAGTTATCTTGAAAGTAAAAGGATTAAGTCCTGTAAGAAGGCTGAAAAAATATGGAAGTATGGTTTGTTATATCTGTAAGGTAGCTAAACTTAGCAATGATAACATGCATTTTTTTAATGAAATTACTTTCTGGCTATAAATCTGCTAATTATATTTCTCTTTTCATCTCACTCAGCCCCAAATAGCAGTGGTCAGGATGGTTTAAATCACAGCCATAGTAGTCACAGCAACTCTAGAGGTCTCAACTTAACCGATCCCACTGTTAACACAAAAATGGCCATGAATGCTATAAATGAAATGTGGTCCGCTAGCTTATTCAAGGAGGACAGTATAGCTGTGGACCTTGAACCCAATGCACCAGTTTCAAAGCCAAGTGCACAATTTGCCATATTCCAGGTGAGATTTGTTTGTTTGTTACAGAGCTTGTCTCTGAGCGGTGGCTCTTGGACTAAAAGTCATAGCCCCCCAAGGTGAGATTATACTTCACACAGGTCCTTAAACTTACAGACGTTTGACTTGCAAACATTCGGCGATACAGACTCAAATCCAACTGAAAATAACAAAGTTAAGATAAAGAAATGCTGTAATAAAACAATATTGTATCGTTTAATACAGAAAGTAAAATTACATTTGTAATAGCCGGATATCTATTTCATATGAAACCTGACTGTTTGTTGACTTATGCAGCCGGAAATCATAGGCATGGGATTCAAAATTTTACGTTTTATTTACAAACAATTAGACTTGCAAAACACCTTTTTGGAACCAATTAAGTTCTGTGTTATAACTTTCTCATATGTATATTTACGGTAAAGAAGTTTTTGTGTGCAAGTAGTCTGTATCTTTGATTTCTTTGTCGTAAGGATAACGAGTGCGAGAAAGACGATAACGTTTCCCAGAAGGCCCCGTCGCAGCCGTTCACCATCTTCAGTGATGACGGTGGAAATCACGCTTCAAAGGCTGCTGAACCATTTACTGTTTTTCAAGATGAAGCCCCATCTAAATCAAAGGTTAGTTTTTTATATTTTTGTAATGTCTTGATTAATATGGTAGTATTCAAGCCCTGAAGGAAATTATAAAATTATATTTTTATACATACATACACCAAGGCACTTCCCCCAACTTTTGGGGGGTAGCCGACATCAAACAAATGAAATAGAAAAGGGGACCTCTCCTCTCTACGTTCCTCCCAGCCTGACAAGGGACTCAACCGAGTTTGGCTGGTACTGCTAGGGGTGCCTCAGCCCAACCTCCCCCGTTATCTACCATAGATGAAGCTCCATAACAATGAATCCCCTACTGCTGCTACCTCCGCGGTCTTCCAAGGCACCGGAGGAAGCAGCAGAGCCTACCGGAACTGCGTCACAATCGCTCGCCATTCATTCCTATTTCTAGCACGCTCTCTTGCCTCTCTTACATCTATCCTCATATCACCAAGAGCTTCCTTCACTCCGTCCATCCACCCAAACCTTGGCCTTCCTCTTGTACTTCTCCCATCAACTCTTGCATTCATCACCTTCTTTAGCAGACAGCCATTTTCCACTCTCTCAACATGGCCAAACCACCTCAACACATTCATATCCACTGTAGCTGCTAACTCATTTCTTACACCCGTTCTCACCCTCACTACTTCGTTCCTATCCCTATCTACTTGAGATACACCAGCCATACTCCTTAGACATTTCGTCTCAAACACATTCAATTTCTGTCTCTCTGTCACTTTCATTCCCCACGACTCCGATCCATACATCACAGTTGGTACAATCACTTTCTCATACAGATCTCTCTTTATATTCATGCCCAACCCTCTATTTTTTATTACTCCCTTAACTGCCCCCAACACTTTGCATCCTTCATTCACTCTTGACGTACATCTGCTTCCACTCCACCATATTTTTATACCCATATTGAATATGAATAACTTATATTAAGGGTGATTTTGTCACCTTTGTAAATACTGTATGCAAGTTTTACTATGTTTACATGTGCTGTACAAAAGGTGTAACAATAAATTCAGGTTTTTTTGTAGCATGTGTTCTGTAGTTATTTGGAAACATGTTACTAATATATAATTTTGTCTTTTAATTTTTATTGTCAAGCTTCCATTATTAACCTTTATTTGGTCACAGTTTCAGCTCTTGAGGAGCACCTAATGAATTTTGAAAGCCGTAACATTTTACTTTTTGTTTTATCGTAGTCTAAAGTTTTGCATCTTATTCATTCATATTTAATCATAACAAAATGAATAGGGAAAATGTTAAATGTAATCATGGGATGTCCCCCTTGAAAGGGAAAAACTGAATTTTAAGAAGATTAACTCTTTCATTCCGATGATGCTTGCTGAACATCAAAACATGCCAGCTACAATATACTGTACTATGATGTACTGGATATGTCATTTACAAATAGAAACCATGTGGAAGTTAAAATCATTTGTATATCCTACCGAAGAGTACAACATATGGTCGTGTAATACACCCAAGGATATTTCACTTGAAAAGCTCCTTCCCTCCTTGATTTTAGCCCTCCTCCTCCTCCTCCTCCTCCTCCTCCTCCTCCTCCTCCTCCTTCAGCCAACCAAGTGTCCTTGGGATTCTAGCCTCTATTTCTAATTGTGTAAGCTATTTTAGTGCAGTTTTATCTTTCCATGCATAATGAGACACAGACAAAATATAACAAAGCAAATTTCTGAAAAATTATCCTTTAATCACTTAACAATGAATATGAATAATTTATTGGTTGTTTATAGTAAAATACAGTAGAAAAAAAGAAACTTTCGAAATATTTCTTCCGTAACCATTAGTAAAACATACTGAGGGAGATTCACTGCCCTGTAGTAAAGGGTTAAATATTTTTTGTAATTTTTGCGGAAATTCTGTAGCGATTTGCAAGCAGAATTTCATAAAGGACCAAAGACTGACGCCTTCTTTTTCTCCCCTTTATAGTTGGCTAGTAGTATCACAGACATTGATCAGCTGTATCCTGAAAACCAAGATGAAAATGCACCACCTGAAGGCTTCAAGCAAGAAAAAAAGGCCCGGGCTTTAGCGGGTGTTTTGCAGCCTGCAACTAATGTCCCTGTCTCTTTAAATGATGAGGAAGATAAGATTGACGACAATAATCCCCAGAGGGAAGATAACTCTGACAAAGTAAGTTCAAACTCTGTTTGGAAAATTTTTACTTTGATGTCTTCAAGTTTTGCTTTTCAGGGAAATCTTTTTTTTTTTTTTTTTTTAATTAATTAAAAATATGTTTTTATGGAAGAAATGATATGATCATTGAGTTTTTTGCTTTCGTACACAACTATTTAAGATTTGAATAATTGAGTGTCATGCATTTGTTTGAACAAATGTCTTAACCCTTTTACCCCCAGGCTATTTGGAAATTTTCAACCCTTTAACCCCCAGGGGTTATTTTTTTCAAGCACATTTTGCAGTATTTTTTTTTTCTAAATTGCTCTAACAGCCTTAATTTTTGTCATAGAGAGGTCAGGTTGGTCTCATTCTCTTGGAAAATGCCTGAAGTTTCTAAAAAAAAAAATTTCAAAAATATGCAAAAAAAAAAAAAAATTTAAATAGCAGTTTTTTGCAAGGACGTACCGGTACGTCCATGGGGGTAAAGGGATGAGTTTTGTGAAACGTATCAGTATGTCCTTTGGGGGTAAAAGGGTTAATAGTACACCTTGTTATGCTTTCTCAGTAATTCTAAAATGACATAATTTTTAGTGAACCTTTATCCTTATTCATATTGAATAAGACATTTATTCTCTCTCTCTCTCTCTCTCTCTCTCTCTCTCTCTCTCTCTCTCTCTCTCTCTCTCTCTCTCTCTCTCTCTCTCTCTCTCTCTCTCTCTTTTTCATATATTACACCCTTTAGTGTATAATCGTTTAAGGTGTAAGTTGTATTTTTTAGTTTTGTGCAAACATTAAATACAAAAATTACTTTTATTTCCGTACCAAACAGGACGATAACTTTGAAGAAGACTTTTTGCCAATAAATGGAACAATGATTGGTGATTTCACTTTAAAAATGCCTAACAATCCAGAAGCATTTGCTAAAAATCTGAAGATTGCATCCACGCCTGCATTTTTCCTCAAGCAAAATAATGGAGACGACGAGACATTTGGTAATCTTCTCAAAGGTGGCAAGTAAGTTTGATCTTTTGAATAGTTTATTTACTGTTTTGATGTCATTCATTAAATTTAATTATGCTGAGTTCTTATTAAAGTTTCTTTTTAAATTAAATTTTGAGTTGTGAATTGGAGATCTTAACCCTTTTACCCCCAGGCTCTTTGGAAATTTCCAACCTTTAACCCCCAGGGGGTTATTTTTTTCCCAGCACATTTTGCAGTATATTCTTTTTAAATTGCTCTAACAGCCTTAATTTTTGTCAGAGAGAGGTCAGGTTGGTCTCATTCTCTTGGAAAATGCCTGAATTTTTTCAAAAATTTATCAAAAATATGAAAAAAAAAATTTTTAAAGCATTTTTTTTGCAAGGACGTACCGGTACGTCCATGGGGGTAAAGGGATGGGTTTTGTGAAACGTACCAGTACGTCCTTTGGGGGTAAAAGGGTTAATTTGCATCAGTAAATTGGATTGTAAGTATGAGCTGTATTTCTGACAATTTTACTAATGGTTTGGTTATTTTTTCTATAGGTTATTGAGGCAAGCCTTTGGTATTTTAATTAATATGTTCCTTAACTCAGTCTTTTTTCTTATTAATGCGTTAATTTTGATCGTTATGGAAGATTTGGTTTAACAAAGATAAGGGATTCCTAATATGAAGTGTTTTTCATTTTATCTTTTTTGTTTAAGGTTAGATGTAAAATGAGTTTTTGTACATTTCCATTTTGTGCACAGTACCTAGACCTCCATCAGTGTTTTTTTGCATTTCAACAGATCATCATCTGAATATAAAATGTTTTCTCATCCTTTTTTATTGAATATCCAAACCATTTCAATTTGCCATATTGTCACTCTCTTTATATGACATCTTTCTGCATCCATGTTTTGTAATAACGATCTCCCACTGCTTTTGTAATTTGGATCTTACTCAATAGCCACACCATTTTAAAATTTTCATTTGCTTTCAGTGTTTGTTTTATTTCCAGTAGGATATATTTGGATTTAGGTCTGTGTGGTTTCCAAGGTCTTTCCTGTGAAAGTATATAACGGAATTCAATACGTCTAATCTCATTCCATTTCATCAAAGTTACTCCTACCTTGTATTTTCCCTCACTGTCCGCAGTACGTGTTTCTGCAAAAAGGGTTGTGAGTTTTTTCATCTTTTAATTTTCTTTTTATTTACAAAACATTTATCATAAGTTGCCTTACTGATCATGAAGTAACTCTAATCACTACAATTTTAGATGAAGCTAACATACCCATTCAAGCTTGCCAGAACCATTTGATGCCCTGTGTTGACCATATTTTCTTGTGGAGATTGTATGTACCTCATGGGGTCCTTTCTCAGATCCTCCTCTGATGCCTTTGTATAGCTACTGCAGATAACAAACCTTAGCTTAGAGTAGATTGTGCTACTGAAGACTGGGCTCCTCAGATTTAGATTCAGAAAAAAACCTTAAAATTGAGGGATGAGATTGCCTTGTTATCTAGGACACTCCAAAATCAAACCATTGTTCTTTGGTCTTGGGTAATGCCATAGCCTCTGTGCCATGGTCTTCCACCGTCTTAGGTTAGAGATCTCTTGCTTGAGGGTACACTTGAGCCCATTATTCTATCTTGTTTCTCTTCCTCTTGTTTTGTTGAAGTTTTTATAGTTTATATAGGAAATATTTATTTTAATACTTTTACTGTTCATTTTTCAACTTCGTTCCTTCATGATTATATTATCTGTTCGCTTGTATGCATGTACATGATCATCTCTGTCATGCCATAGCTCCTCTTACAATCTTTTCTACTTTTTGTTAATCTTCCAGTTATCTACATCTACAAAGGTAGTAAAGCATGTGTTAGGATAGGAAATGAAGTGAGCGATTGGTTTCCGGTGAGAGTGGGGCTGAGACAGGGATGTGTGATGTCACCGTGGTTGTTTAACTTGTGTGTTGATGGAGTGGGGAGAGAGGTGAATGCTCGAGTGCTTGGACGAGGATGGAAACTGGTAGACGAGAATGACCATGAATGGGAGGTAAATCAGTTGTTGTTTGCGGATGATACTGTACTGGTTGCAGACGCAGAAGAGAAGCTTGGCCGATTAGTGACAGAATTTGGAAGGGTGTGTGAGAGAAGGAAGTTGAGAGTTAATGTGGGTAAGAGTAAGGTTATGAGATGTACGAGAAGGGAAGGTGGTGCAAGGTTGAATGTCATGTTGAATGGAGAGTTACTTGAGGAGGTGGATCAGTTTAAGTACTTGGGGTCTGTTGTTGCAGCAAATGGTGGAGTGGAAGCAGATGTATGTCAGAGAGTGAATGAAGGATGCAATGTGTTGGGGGCAGTTAAGGGAGTAGTAAAAAATAGAGGGTTGGGCATGAATGTAAAGAGAGATCTATATGAGAAAGTGATTGTACCAACTGTGATGTATGGATCGGAGTTGTGGGGAATGAAAGTTATGGAGAGACAGAAATTGAATGTGTGTGAGATGAAGTGTCTAAGGAGTATGGCTGGTGTATCTCGAATAGATAGGGTTAGGAATGAAGTAGTGAGGGTGAGAACGGGTGTAAGAAATGAGTTAGCAGCTAGAGTGGATATGAATGTGTTGAGGTGGTTTGGCCATGTTGAGAGAATGGAAAATGGCTGTCTGCTAAAGAAGGTGATGAATGCAAGAGTTGATGGGAGAAGTACAAGAGGAAGGCCAAGGTTTGGGTGGATGGATGGAGTGAAGGAAGCTCTGGGTGATAAGAGGATAGATGTGAGAGAGGCAAGAGAGCGTGCTAGAAATAGGAATGAATGGCGAGCGATTGTGACGCAGTTCCGGTAGGCCCTGCTGCTTCCTCCGGTGCCTTGGAAGACCACGGAGGTAGCAGCAGTAGGGGATTCAGCATTATGAAGCTTCATCTGTGGTGGATAATGTGGGAGGGTGGGCTGTTGCACCCCTAGCAGTACCAGCCGAACTCGGTTGAGTCCCCTGTCAGGCTGGGAGGAACCTAGAGAGGAGACGTCCCCTTCTTTTGTTTCATTTGTTTGATGTCGGCTACCCCCAAAAATGGGGGAAGTGCCTTGGTATATGTATGTATGTTACTGTTCTTAAAATATTTGATTTTTCCTTTTTTTTCCTCACTGGGCTATTTTCCCTGTTGGAGTCCCTAAGCTTAAAGCATCCTGCTTTTCCAATTAGGGTTGTAGCTTAGTAAGTAATTATAATAATAATAGAGGTAAACATACCAGTGTACCCCTCTGCCACTGCAGGCAGGGGTTGGATTTGAAAAAGGAGTCTTGATGTTGCCACAAAATCCTTTGTTGAGAAAGACTAGGATAGAGTATGGAAAAGATCCTAAGGTTTACAGGTTAAGTTCCTCAGAACAGGGCTGGGTGGATGGCCTCATCCTTAAAATGATTGGTCTCTTTCAATTGGCAGCAAAAGGAATCTTGCTTAGTCTCCTAGGAGAGTTTAAGTTTCCCTTGATACACTCAGCCATCCGTTTTATGGGCTAGTAGGATAGTTCCCATTCCCTATAAGCTAACGGGCAACTAGTCACAGCTCTCTACTCGTAAATTTATTATCCTATTATTATTATTGTTATTGTTATAAATAAATTACAAGAGAAGTAATGAACAATTTCGAACAGTAACAAGTTTATATAACTGAAAAAGAAGGAAGAGAAATAAGATAGAATAGTGTGCCAGTGTACCCTCAAGCATGAGAATTCTAACCCAAGACAGTGGAAGACCAGGGTATAAAGGCCATGGTACTACTCACGACTAGAGAATAATGATTTGATTTTGGAGTGGCCTTCTCTTAGAAGAGCTGATTACCATAGTTAAAGAGTTTCTTTTACAAGAGGAAAGTAGCCCCTGCACAATTACATTGCAGTTGTTAACTTCTTGAGCAAAGAAGAATTGTTTGGTAATCTCACTGTTGTCAGGTGTATGAGGACAGGAGAATGAGGAAAGAATAGGCCAGACAATTTGGTATACGTTCAGGTAAAGGAAAATTGAGCCATAACCAGATAGAGGGATCTAATATAGTACTGTTACCAGTCAAAGGACCCAGTAACACTCTAGCAGTAGTATCTCAACAAGTGACTGGTGCCCTGGCCAACCTACTACTTACAAGTGAATGCATCTTGGTGGGAATTGGTACTAGGTGGTTGTGTACTGGTTCAAGTGAGTACGACAGTGATAGCTGTCCGCACTATGGATGCTAAAGGAGAATGGAGGACAATGCCAGTTACTGCAGCTTGCCCTGATATAGATCAGAGCTGCTCTTGCCATACTGCGACTGTCAACTGCTCCATACGTTTTGAATGCAGTGTCCATGACTTGAGGTGTTAGTACCTGGTAAGTGTGATGATATGGCAAGGGGAATGGTTGTGGAAAAAAGTTATTTAAGCTCATTCACATAAGACAAGAAGAGAATTTATGTACTGAAGATAGCAGTAAGGTTGGGAAGACTGCTTTCTGTTGTTTGGGTAGCAGTGCAGTGGGAGATGATAGAATAAAAGCTGAAGCTGCAAACACCAGTGCCTCAATACCTGTATCATTAGCTATCATGCATCCTGAGTATAGCAGTGTTGCTGACCCCGTATTGCTACCCAATGAGCTCCATCTCCTGATAGATCGTGCCAGGGAGAGAGACCGCAACTGCATATTGTCTACTGAAGACTGAAGACACGTTCATCATGATCTTTGGGTCCTAGGACCTCTTATAATGGAATTTTAACTTCATATTCTAATTTTTACAAACAATGCATTTACTAATCCTTCGAGGTTCAAAACTGCTTATGACATAAAAAAATAAGTTTTTCCAGGGCATAAAACAAGCTACACGTTACCCGGCAGCCTCTTATACATGCGCTGATATTTGGTCAAAACTGGTCTCTGTACACTCACAGACTATCCATGGGGAGCTTCACAAAGAATCACACCACATTACATTCATGATTGAAGCAGAAGGATGAATAGAGAACAAGTCTGTAAAAAGAATTAATAAAATTGATCGAACTAATAAGATTGTAAAAGATGAGGTGAATGAACGATGGATACACTTATCAATCAAATGAAAAATGAAGTCTATGAAATCTGGTTATTCACAATTCTAATTAAACCTGAACTACAAACAAAAGTCATTCAACAATAATAACAAAAAACAAACTAACCAAATACTAATACTTTTAATTTGAGACAGACCGCAGCTGGTTCTTCCAAATATACGCATATACAATAGGGGTTAGCCGACATCATTTGTTTGATGTCGGCTACCCCCCAAAACTGGGGGAAGTGCCTTGGTATATGTATGTATGTACAAGAGTGACAGTAAGGACAGAGTCGGATGGACTCTACTAACTGACTGATAAAATTCTATTCATCTAGAGCTATTGCAACTGGAAATCCTTTTCCACTAGGATAAGACATCTTATGGTTGATGGATTCTACCGAGATTGTATATTTCTCTGCATTGAAATTGTGTTCTTTTGTGGACAGGTTGTGATAGAAATTCATTCGATTATTTTAAGATTGAAAATACTGTAAAGATTAATGAGAATACTAGCCTCCTGGCTAGTACAGTGGTAATGCACTAGCTTTGCATTCAAATGAACTGCAGATCTTGAGTCTACCCCTCGACCCATGAGTTTAAGCTCTTTACAAGGGAGGTCACTGCTGTTGTTGGGCACCATGAAGATGGGGTTTGGGCTTCCCTGCCTGATGCTCTGATGAGTATTTCCTCAGATGACATCAGAATTAAAACATGACACCTTTAACCTTTTAATGGTAGGCCTTTTTTTTATCCATAGAGTGTTCTTGGTCTTTTTATTTCTATTTCTTTTCCTACATATGCAGATGGTAAAGCTATATTCAACATTGAGAATTTATCATTTTATTTAGTTACAATGAAGCTTCATCTGTGGTGGATAATATGGGAGGGTGGGCTGTGGCACCCTAGCAGTACCAGCTGAACTCGGTTGAGTCCCTTGTTAGGCTGGAGGAACGTAGAGAGTAGAGGTCCCCTTCTTTGTTTTTGTTTGTTTTGTTTCATTGTTGATGTCGGCTAACCCCCAAAATTGGGGGAAGTGCCTTGGTATATGTATGTATGTATTTAGTTACAATAGAAATCTTACTGTATTTAGTAACTAATATGGAAGTGCCTTGGTATATGTGTGTATGTATGTTCTGCCTAAGGGGCCTGGCTTGAATGCCAATATCTGGGGGTATAGGAATAAAGAACACAAAATCCGGAAAAGATTCACCAAGCTTCGTATGGCAATGGAGAATACGTATACAAAATATTTTGTCAAAATTCTTCTTACTTTCATAGTTACAGGGTTATTAGTAAAAATAACTCATTAAATCAAAAACATTGTTCCCTACAAGAAAATGCAGTATTTCTTGTTATCGTAAATTTGGTAATTATTACGTTTTAATGTAAAATATTTTGTTGACGTCTCGCAGGATTATATACAGGAGAGGGGGTTCCTAGCCCCCTCGTCCCGTCCCTTTTAGTCGCCTCTTACGACAATGGCATCCGTATAGCTTCCACGAGTCACAATACTATGTATTATATAGTAATTACACCCTTCGCCCTACAGTCCTACCACAAACCTCATAGAGAGTACATGTCTGAGTTTGACCTCTGACACTCACTCATTTTTACGTTTGTTTTTCTCGTTTTCGGCAAGAATTTTATCATTTCAAGGATTAAAAGACTAGTTCAACATCTTGCTAACATAAGAAGAAAATTTGCTCTATTAAGAGTTCAGAAGTGGGTAATATTGGTAGTGACGCAGAGAGAGAGAGAGTGAGAGTGGTTTGGATGAAGGAGCGGCTGCCTTGCCTGACAGGAGCCAAAAGAAGCAAAATATTGAGTAAAGGGATCTTCATTTATGATTAGATTATGGTAAAGAACTTTTTCGTTTATTAATATCCAAAAAGGAGCATAAAATTCATAATATTCAGGATTTATTGAAACTATTGTCTTTGTAAAAATACAAAGAAAAACTTTGAATGCCCGTATCTTAAAACTAGTTATTGACCTTCAAATTCTACCTTCTCCCTTAGTTTTAAAGATATAACATTGAAATTTGGTACCTTACTCAGAAAGACATTATAAAACAATCGAATGTTGCCCTTTTTTCCCATTTTTGTTATATATTTTTTCTTAATCTTTTTCCCAGATTTTTATGGTTTATTTTTTTACCATAATGAAAAAATTTATATCTAGCAAAAAAAAAAATGACTTTTATAAAAAAAAAATTTCATATTATTGGAGTTCTACATCAGGTCTATATAGAGTAGTAATCCAAGGTATTAATATTAATTAACAAGGGAGGAGATAGAATTTAAAAAAAACTCATTTTCAGGATAATTCGGCCTGGTGTCGCAAAACCGAAGGTCAGAGGCAAAAATCCTATGCAATTTGGAGATATCCTAGGTCACATTATTAAGTGGTATAAATGTCATAGTCCTCTCCTTAAAAAGCGGCATTAGCCAGCCGGACCCCCTTAAAGAGTGAACGAAATATTTATATTTTAAAAAATTGCTTTATATAGGCAATTATATGTACAGTAGAAAGTTATTTCATCTTCATTAACACAATCTAAAAAATTTTGAGCTTAACTTTTGATTTGCTTTTTACAGCTTCTTCCCAGTTGAAGAAGAAGGAGAGGAGGAGGAGAATAAGGAAGAGGAGCAAAACAGTGGGGAAGTGATGCCACCTCCCAGTGTGACTCGTCCCGCATCATCCCCTCCTGGATTAAGTGCCAAACAACTGTCGCCTATTATGGAGGCTTCCAGAGAATACAAGTAAGGTTTGGATTTATCGACTTGGCTCCTTTACAATTCAGAGATCACTTGATATGCATGTAACTTTCTTTTCGCTGTAATAATCCTATATTTTCCCTTAACGTATACACTTGTGATCTTTGAATGTAAGAGGAAATGCTATTCTAAATCATTGAGTACAGTATTAAGAAATCCAGTCGAGGCTATTCAGATTCTGTGGTGGTAAAGCTCGTCAACCCTCTGCCTGGCCCTAAATCTTAGTCTCTGTGTTTATGGTACATTGGTCAACTTTGTTCTTATCTTTTCTAGGTATTTGTTTTATTTATAAATTGGGTTTTTAAGGTTTTAGATGTTTTAACTATTATTTTTTTTTTGTATTGATTCTACAATGAAACACTTTCATTCAAGGTCATCATCATCAAGCAGTTCTGGATATTCCACAACTTCCACAACATTAGGGTCGAACTCTATCCATGGAATTACCCATTGTGGTGGATTATCAACAACCCAACCATTCCGCACCAGGCATAACTCAAATTCTCAGGCAGAGGTGGGTAATATTTTATTGCTATTGAAATTTTCCCTTCCATTTTAGGACTAGGTGATCAAACATTTCCTTCATTACTAGTTTTGCATTTTGAATATATTCTATCAAAGCAAGAAGTCGTGAAGGCATTATCCAATGTTGTGATTTTGTCAGATGTTGAAGGTGTTCTCGCTGAAAGAAGTCCTCAAGCAACTGCCAGGTCCCAAGTCCCAGTCCTCATGATTTCAAAATAGTGTTGCAAATTTGGCCTGAATCTCTTGTCTTTGTAGTCACTATGGTGTTAACCCTTTTACCCCCAAAGGACGTACTGGTACGTTTCACAAAAGCCATCCCTTTACCCCCATGGACGTACCGGTACGTCCTTGCAAAAAAATGCTATAAACATTTTTTTTTTTCATATTTTTGATAATTTTTTTTGAGAAAATTCAGGCATTTTCCAAGAGAATGGGACCAATCTGACCTTTCTATGACAAAAATTAAGCCTGTTACAGCAATTTAAAAAATGTATACTGCAAAATGTGATGGGATAAAAATAATCCCTTGGGGGTTAAGGGTTGGAAATTTCCAAATAGCCCGGGGGTAAAAGGGTTAATAATTGTATAAGTACCTCTGTAGCTATCCTTCTCATGTGTATCCAGTTTTTTCACGTCAGTACACTATCTGTAATTCAAAACAATGATATATTCAAAATATTTACCAGAATCCTTTAGTCTTTTATAACCGTATTAGTACAAATTTGAAGTCGCAGCCCAGTTTTGTCTATCATGATCCAATAAACACTTGCATGGCTCTAAAGGCAAGACTGCAATTCATCTACCTGAAAATGATTTGATCAGAAAGATATATATCTTTAATACTCATTTCCTTTATATATTCTGTTTACTCCCTGGCATTTTATATCTAATTACCTCTCCAACAATAGACCTTTCTCATCCTTAGATAATACATGAACCTTTAACATATACTTATTTATATTACTTAATGTCATCAGTACACCATGGGTTAAAAGATCTTTGCAGTATCCTTTTGGTCCTTAGCTGCATCCAATTTTGAGGCCTTTACCTTAACCTCAGATATGTTTCCTTCTATTTTTGCTGACCAACCTCTTTTAGTTACTGAACTCCTTCCTGTTTGCATTTCTATATTGAATGGCCTTCCTGGTCCATGTAACCAAAATTCTTTTAATAAACTCTTAAATTCAAATCATGAAAGTAAAAAATGTCCACATTTTACATTTTAAAAAAAATCATTATAAACAGTGTACTACAATGCTAGCTTTTCCATTGGTGGGTTCAAAAGGAAATGAGTTCTCTCCATTTTCTTCTGTTCTGAGCTCATTCTACCATAAGGTTTTCATTGTTTTATTGCCTAGATTTTCTTTGCTTTCCACATGTCTTTGTCCTATGATTCCATATATCGTGCTTTTCTAACCAGCTGTTCCATATCCCTTATTGCATGCCCAAATCATATCAGTTATTGTGATTGAAATTCTTTTTCCTAACCTTCAGACACCACTTCTCTAAACACTAGGTCATTTACATATAACAGCTCCCAGTGACAGCTTGGTAAATTTTTTTTTATTACAAAAAAGAAATAAATGAGTTTAAGTATCAATTGGAGGACCGTCTGTGTTTGTTACAATTCCAGAGAAATCAGTGAATATTTGGCCATGATCATTACCAGAAATTTGACCTCTGTATGATTGATAAAATTGGTCTCAACTTAAGAAGTTATGTAAATTAAAAATCTATTTTATTTAGCCCTGTAGTGCGTAGAGGTTAATGCTATCAGTGCATCTCGTGGGATTTACTGTAGGCATTACTTATGGGTCTTTGGTGCAATCAGTTTTTAGCTTTTACTTCACCTCTTTCAGATTTATTTCTTCCCTCTTGCTGTCCAACCATTTTAGCTTTTACTTCATAGTGCAGTGGCCGGGTTTTCCCAAAGTCGCACTGCAATGCTGAATGGTCTGCCTGGTCCACGCACTGGGCCATATTGCGTAAATTCTTTGTATCTTTAGTCTCTCTTGAAGTTTTCTGTGTAATGCATATCGTTTATTATTCACCAGTTTATCGAGACTACTGAGTTACTCTTGTAACTTTCTAGATACTGTTCTAAATATTGTTAGTTGGTGAGGTATAAAGGTTAGAGAAAGTTTAAATGAAAGCAAAAATTCTGAGGAGGTAGGAAGAGACCAAAGAAAGAACAGATAGAAAAAAAGAAGCCGGAAGCAGTGCATGGGAGGCACACACTAATTGGGATCCCCTACGAAACAGACTGCTTTGTACAGGAATTTATTTTCAACCCTGGTGAAGGACTTAAAGTCTGTTTTGGTACAAATACAAAACTGAGGAAAGGACTCAGGTTTGCGTAGTTAGGGAAAGTAGAAATTGTCTCAAAATTTGTCATATTTAACAAGTATACCTATCAAATTTCAGTCAGTGCTGGAAACTGGAGCTACTCTGCATGCAGGTGATTTCACAAAGTCTGGGTACCTTGCTGACAAGTCAAGAGGCGAAAGTATTGCCGAATCAAAACTCGCTAATGCAACATCTAAGGTATGTTCATAGAAATAATCAGCGATATATATACACAGTTTGTAAAGGCCCAAAAGATGTTTTGGATGGCGAGCTATATTTTTCTCCCATTTTCCGAATACATAAGCGTAACTGTCAAGAGCATAGCATATGATTATTCAAATTTAATATTCATTGTATCGGTATATAATTTATTTATTAAAAATATTCTGAATTAGATACTATTTTGAAACTAGGAATCTAAGATTAATATTCGATTATGTATTTACAGGTTTAAGGTGCCTGACATATGTAGAATAAAAATTCTTTGTCATAATTTGCTATGATTATTTTTTAAAATTACATCAGTCGAATTGCATCATCATCATCATTATTCTTATTATTATTATTATTATTATTATTATTATTATTATTATTATGATGATGATTATTACCTAATCAGTCTTCCTATTGGGGAAATACACATTACCAAAAATAGTAACCCAGTGCTTAGAAAGAAAATTAAAGTAAAGAATGAAATAAAAAGAGAAACTACAGTGCAAAAATAAGATAACTTATAGTTCCTATCTTTAATTTCTCTCTTGCTTTTGTCCAGCTGCCAAAAGCAAAAGAAAATTTATAGAACAGTTAGGTGTTGACTTACAGAGAATTGGTCCAAAATTCCTTACTTATTTCAAACTATGTAATTTCAAAATCATTAAAAATGCTATAATAAAGTGTAGGATATTTCATATATTTACCTGATTTGGGTACATTCTGGATACAGTACTGTTTGTACAGCACTACAAATTGTGTGTAGTATTAGATATAGTATTTAAAACTAAATTTTATAGAATATTATTGTTACACTTCTGTTTTAAATCTTGATTCTTCTCCCCTGTTAACCTTTATATTGTGATGCACAGTGCTTAGTGCTGATGTAGTCGAGCACTGTAGGCAGTGGTAAGTCATCAAGCTAATTTGAGTCATCCGACAGAATGTCATAAGGATTATTTTCATTAGAAGAAGCTGTATCTGATTGGAGATGTTGAGAAGGCTCAAAAACATCCTTGATGTGGTGTTAAGCATGATGAATGAGGATAATTGCGCATCAAAGGGGTAGGCTTGACATTTCCAGATTCTATAGTTAAAAGCATTCCTGCAGTAACATGTTTTTTCTTTCTTTTTGTATAATCAAATATATATTGTAGTGGTTAAAGGCATTTTGTTATTCCTGGGATGTTAGGTAAGCTATGTTTCATATAAGGAGTGTGTCCATCAACATTTACTTCTGTCGAAAAACCTTTGAAGTGCCTAGACCGCTGGTTTTATCCCTTCCCAATGTTCTGTATCATTATTATCATCTGTATGAATTCTCCAGATCCTAGAGTTTTGTGTTTAACAAATTTCTCTTTATATGCCTCAGCATTGTCCTTTATGCTTATGATACCTTTTCACCACTTTCTCTGGCAATACTCAAATTCGTTTTTTAAAGCATCAGTAGTGGGGAAGACCTTGATATTGTTGAGAGCGTGATAGATTAGCCCATTGGTCTTATAAATTCTAGTAGTGAATTCCAACATGAATTATCTGACTCATGTTTCACAGTATCTATTGCTTCTGCAATAAACAGAATTGTATTTGTGAAATTGGAAGTTTAGCCATATATTTAGGAGTTACTGTCATATTTAGTATTAAGGACTGCTTGAATCCTTTCGAAGGACAGACAGGTGTTAGAAGCTTCTGCATTTTCTGATGTCCACCATCTTCTAAGTGATGATGTTGACAAAGTACTGCTAACTACAGCAAGAGGATGTTAAAGGCAGTCCCTTTTCTTTGAGGTATTTCCTCTTCAGGATTTATAGATATTTTAATAACAAGATGACCTTCACTCCAGTGCTCTTTTATTGCTAGTATACTTTTAGTTGTCTTTAATCTCAAAACTAAGAACATTTTTCCCAGTGCAAGGTTAACACTAATACTTGAATGAATGTTTTTCTAGTGTCTTTTTCTGAACAATTTTTTACCCAGTCGACGACTCACTCAGGCAAAGATCTAAGATTTTAATTTCTTTAGAACTAGCACCTAGTGTACCTTCTTAGTGTTGTCACCTTATTTTATCACTTTATTTTTATTACATAGATAGACTATTATATTCCATCATTATACACTGTTTTGAGAGCACTCATTACTTGGTTTAGCTTCTTTTGGAAGGAAAGCTTAGTATTGTCATAGTTCCATATTTTGATTTCTGAATTCAGGTATTGGTCTCCAATATATATTTAAGCAGGAAATCATTGACTCAATATTTTAATGTGTGAAAGCATTTTAATAAATAGTGCCCAGCATCCTCACTTACACTATCTATTTTGTAAACATTCTTATACTAAATAAAGGAGCTGTTTATTAATTTTTCGAAGTTTACGTTCTTTGAATTGCAAATGAATCTAAAAGAAGTATTGAAATTATTCATTATAGTATTTATGACAGCATGGAATGACCTCTCTGGTTATGGTGCCTGGCTTCTGGCCTAAATTTTATAATCCAAAACAAAATTATATTCCTTTGGTTCATATAATTGTTTTATAGGTACATGTGCTGTGAAGATATTAATTACAAATTTGCTCTTAGGTCAGACAAATAAATGCAGACTGGTTTTCGGTGTTGGGAAAGTCTTTTGGAGGGGCACGGTGGTTACAGTACATGTGATGTCATATAATAAGTTGATACATTTCTTAATTGTTTGTTTTTATCTTTCATCATAATGAATTATATTGCCATTCTCTTTGTAGTGTTGTTGGAGCTTTTATGTGGCCTGATTGGTAACGTCTCCGCCTGGTGTTTGCCAGTCGGGGGTTGGAGTCCCGCTCAGACTCGTTAGTGCCATTAGTGTCTGCAACCTTACCATCCTTGTGAGCTAAGGTTGGGGGGTTTGGGGGAGCCTATAGGTCTATCTGCTGAGTCATCAGCAGCCACTGCCTGGCCCTCCCTGGTCCTAGCTTGGGTGGAGAGGAGGCTCGGGCGCTGATCATATAATATATGGTCAGTCTCTAGGACATTGTCCTGATTGCTAGGGCAATGTCACTGTCCCTTGCCTCTGCCATTCATAAGCGACCTTTAAACCTTTAAACCTTTAAACCTGAAAGTTATCAATATATTTTCCACAGAATTGTACTAAGCCTGAAGAAGATGATAATACGTTTGATCCTCATAAGGCTGCAATGATGTTAATGGAGATAGACAAAATGTCGATGCTATCAACTCCCAAAGCAGAGTCCAAGGGATATACTGCTGTAAAGGTATGAATTACTTGTTTTATGATAAAAGCTACTAAATCATGTAGTACCTTTATTGTAAGTTATATTACTATATATTTTATATCATAAGAACGATGAATTAATATTATACTCTACAGCATTTATTCTAGATGACAACTAAAAATCTACCAGAAAGAATAAATACGATGTGCATGTTAATATTTTTCTAAGGATGAATAGTTATTTTGGACTGTATTTCCTTACATTCTGTGTGTCTTCCCCTATGTAATAGATATTGAATCAGCTATTGATAATAAGGTAGTAAGATTGGCCAGGGTATCGGCCACCCGTTGAGATACCACCGCTAGAGAGTTATAGGTTTTTTGACTGGCCAAACAGTACTACATTAGATCCTTCTCTCTGGTTGTGGTTCATTTTCCCTTTGCCTACACTCACACACACACACCAAATAGTCTGGTCTATTCTTTACATATTCTTCTTTGTCCTCGTACACCGACAACACAGATTACCAAACTATTCTTCTTCACCCAAGGGGTTACTGCACTGTAATAATGTAATTTTTCAATGGCTACTTTCCTCTTGGTAATGGTAGAAGAGACTCTTTAGCTATGGTAAGCAGCTCTTCTAGGAGAATGTCCAGATTCAGAAATAAATTGAGGCATCTTTGTCATGACTTTTCTTGATCAATCCTGGACTGGAGAGAACCATAAATTAGGGCTAAAGATTATTTTAAAAGCTAAATAAAAAAAAATTACTTTAAAATAATCTGTGGTATTTTTACTTTGACATTGAACAGTTAAAGTATTGTTAGCCAAAGATTTATTCAGTCTATAAGGATTTGGGATAAGTGTGAATTTAGTAAAAGTATAGAATAGACGAAAGGTTGAATACAGTAAGATGGTTTACAGAGAAACAAAACACTGCAAGTCCCAGTTTTATTGTGGATGGACCTTTTTGAGTTATAAAGTTCTCACTATATTAGTTACTTCCTACACATACAAGACCTCTCAGCTTTGAGCCCTCCAACACACACTGCTCCATTCAACACACTTGGTTTATTAATCCATCATTACATGTTAATTTTTGTTCTGCAATATTGTTTAAATTTTTTTCAAGTTTGTGTTGAATGTGAGCTATTTCAGGTATTTTATAACAACTACAATATGAACCAGGAAGATTGCTACTGTTTTAAAGATAATTCTTTTCCTTTCAGGCATCAAAGGAAAATTTTCCTGAGAAGATCGATCCATTTTGCAAAGAATTGATTGCGAAGCTGTTAAGCCAACTGAATGAAAAAGTGGAGAAACGTGGTGGATATGTACAGATGGGTGAAAAATTACCAGCTCTTAAGCCAAATATGGAGGTAAAATTTTATTTTCATCTCATCATATAAGTAAAGTTTAGCATTTTATGATAATACTACTACAACTACTACTACAGATCAGTACAGAAAAGATAGGAAGTAAAAAATGAATTACTAAAGAAGAATGAAAAAGTAGAATTAATTGAGATAGATAATGTTGAATAAATAAAATTAAACTATGAAACAAGCCCTGTGACATCAGTTTGTAGTAGTAAGATACATTTTTCCAATTGTTTAATTATGTTAAAACTGAAAAATACATGGGGAAAGAAGTGGAATTTACTAATACAGAAATTTTCACTATTGTCCTGAAATTTTGTGTAATTTTTCCAATATTCTTGTTCCTAAAAGTTATAAGTAATGGTTTGAAGAAAAAAAAAAAAAGCTGTTTTACTTCCTATGTCACCCAGCTTGTAGATGTGTATAACCTATAAGGGTTAAAACATATTAAACATTTCGAGAAAACTGCTGGCCCTCTTGGATGTGGGACCCTCATTTAGAGGAGTTTTAATCACTTTCTGTTTAGTTGATATGTTATTTCAATTCACTGGCCATGGGTTTTTAGTTTGATTTTATTTATTCTCCAAGTCTTTGATGTACCTTTAGGCCAACCAAGATAACAATACCATGCTAAAAGTATGAGCTACATATCAGGTCATCCTTTACTATAAAAAAATGAATGACTAAAAATACTGATCTGATTAATGTATTATGTCAGTGTAATAGATTTTATTTATATTACTTGTCTTTTGTATGTATATTGTATCTCAATTTTATTCCAGCTGACTTTGGGAAAGGAAATGTTTTACATTCGCCGCTTGCGAGGAGAGGGAGCATATGCTAAAGTCTTTCAAGCTACAACAGTTGACCCTCTTAATGTAACAGTTTTTCCCTACCAATATGGATGGTGAGAGTGACGATGATGATGATAATGACCATCAGGTGAGGATGTTGGTGCTCGTGTATTGCATGGTCACCTCACGAATGTTGTAGTCCATCTAGGATTACTGTATTTCAGAAACATTTTGTTTTATTAACTCAAACTATATAGTTTTCAAATCCATTGAACATAATTTACCTGTGCGCCACGCAAATAAAAACTTCCAACCTTTACATAGGAGAGATATCAACGAAGCTGGAATACACAGCAGTTAAACTTTTATAGGTAGGTGTAAACAGGTGGCTGGTAGTTACTGGCTGGGCCTGTTTGCTCACTGAGCACACATTTTGATTTCAGCCATTAAAGTTAAAAAAAAAGATGTTTTCCTCTACCTTTGACTCCCTGTACACTTCTCAGCGACCCTTCCCCACCGGCTTCCGGAGGAGAGTGGTGGCCCTTTGACTTTGGGACAAGTCTCAAGATCGGGAAACCTTTCCATTTCCCCCAGAGAAATAGGAAGGTCTCTCCCTCAGGAGGGTCTTCATCTGCTTTTCAGGTTGATGACACCCTGCAAGTGATTTAGACTTCCTTGGGACTGCAAGGCTCCCCTTCCAAGGAGTCACTGGTGACAGCTCTTGCTTAGAAGAAAGTGTAGGAGTTGTTGATGAGAGCTCTTGCTTTGAAGGAAGTGCAGGAGTTGTTGGTGACGGCTCTTGCTTTGAAAGAAGCGCAGGAGTGTTTTTCTGCTCCACTCTGGGTACCTTTGGCTTATCTCGTTCGAGAGCAGAAAAGAGAGTGTCTTGTCTTCTCAGGCTCCTCCCTTCGAAGTCAACCGCCATCACACCAGTCTGTATTTCCACATGAGATTAGAGGAGGAGACATGCTTAGTTTTTGCATGTCTTCTGCATGTTCTGCCTGTATTTAAGTGTAACAAGGATCACTGTGTTGACGAACAACATCTCTCAAAACAAGTGCACACACCTGAGCACCTGTCTCCACTAGACAACCCCTTCTCTCCTGAGCCTGTGGTGGTAGCCCGTGTAGCACCAGCATGCAGTAAAAACACACACACACACACACACACACACACACACACACACCCCGACAGGAGTATGGAATAAGTGGGTGCACACCTCACCATTTCGCACATCCCCTAGACGTTCTTCGCTACGATGGAACGTAACTTAGAGCCATCCTTGAGGAGAAATCTTACGCCTCTGAGAGCTAGAGTGCGCACTCATGATTTAGACCTCCTTGACCATAAGAGGCGTGACCATTGGCGTCAAGTTACTCTTCTGGTGACCCTTGTCCTCGAATCCATTGTGGTTCAAGATCATCCAGAGTAGTTTCTTACATCGGTAACTACCATTGTTTTCCATTGAATGTGTTTTGACACACACACACACACACACACTCTCTCTCTCTCTCTCTCTCTCTCTCTCTCTCTCTCTCTCTCTCTCTCTCTCTCTCTCTCTCTCTCTCTCTCTCTCTCTCTCTCTCTCTCTCTCTCTCTCTCTCTCTCTCTCTCTCTCTCTCTCTCTCTCTCTCTCTCTCTCTCTCTCTCTCTCTCTCTCTCTCTCTCTCTCTCTCTCTCTCTCTCTCATATATTGAAGGGCGTTTGAAGACAGAAATGATGATGCTTTATGGGAAATACTCATACAATTGAACCATGTTGCTCACATTGTCATAAAATGTTATTGTTAAGATGAAAATGGAGGGTTTTTCCCTATTTAAGAGACCTTTCTTACTGAGAAATCACAAATGCATTTGTAGAGTTTGGGGGTTGATGTACTTGGGAAAATAGTCATAGCCTTTAATATTTTGAGTAAAATTTGCATTATGGATATCTAAATATTAAAATTTATGAATTTAATAATTTTAGTACCATAAATGTCTCATTTCACAATGTAGGTTTTAATCCACCTTATTTTATGCATTATCATTGATTTTGTCGATGTTAAGCGTAGTTGGAAAAGTGTATGGTAGAGTTAATGATTAATAGGATTAAGGATAAAACAGAGAATGCAATCTTAGAAATACAGGGTGGTTTTAGAAGAGGTAGGGGTTGTATGGTATCAGATTTTTACAGTAAGGCAGATATGCGAGAAATATTTAGCCAAAGGTAAGGAGGTGTATGTTGCGTTTATGGATCTGGAGAAAGCGTATGATAGAGTTGATAGGGAAGCAATGTGGAATGTGATGAGGTTATATGGAGTTGGTGGAAGGTTGTTGCAAGCAGTGAAAAGTTTCTACAAAGGTAGTAAAGCATGTGTTAGGATAGGAAATGAAGTGAGTGATTGGTTTCCGGTGAGAGTGGGGCTGAGACAGGGATGTGTGATGTCACCGTGGTTGTTTAACTTGTATGTTGATGGAGTGGAGAGAGAGGTGAATGCTCGAGTGCTTGGACGAGGATTAAAATTGGTAGACGAAAATGACCATGAATGGGAGGTAAATCAGTTGTTGTTTGCGGATGATACTGTACTGGTTGCAGACAGAAGAGAAACTTGACCGACTAGTGACAGAATTTGGAAGGGTGTGTGAGAGAAGGAAGTTGAGAGTTAATGTGGGTAAGAGTAAGGTTATGAGATGTACGAGAAGGGAAGGTGGTGCAAGGTTGAATGTCATGTTGAATGGAGAGTTACTTGAAGAGGTGGATCAGTTTAAGTACTTGGGGTCTGTTGTTGCAGCAAATGGTGGAGTGGAAGCAGATGTACGTCAGAGAGTGAATGAAGGTTGCAAAGTGTTGGGGGCAGTTAAGGGAGTAGTAAAAAATAGAGGGTTGGGCATGAATGTAAAGAGAGTTTTATATGAGAAAGTGATTGTACCAACTGTGATGTATGGATCGGAGTTGTGGGGAATGAAAGTGACGGAGAGACAGAAATTGAATGTGTTTGAGATGAAGTGTCTAAGGAGTATGGCTGGTGTATCTCGAGTAGATAGGGTTAGGAACGAAGTGGCGAGGGTGAAAACGGGTGTAAGAAATGAGTTAGCAGCTAGAGTGGATATGAATGTGTTGAGGTGGTTTGGCCTTGTTGAGAGAATGGAAAATGGGCGTCTTCTAAAGAAGGTGATGAATGCAAGAGTTGATGGGAGAAGTACAAGAGGAAGGCCAAGGTTTGGGTGGATGGATGGAGTTGAGGAAGCTCTGGGTGATAGGAGGATAGATGTGAGAGAGGCAAGAGAGCGTGCTAGAAATAGGAATGAATGGCGAGCGATTTTGACGCAGTTCCGGTAGGCCCTGCTGCTTCCTCCGATGCCTTAGATGACCGCGGAGGTAGCAGCAGTAGGGGATTCAGCATTATGAAGCTTCATCTGTGGTGGATAATGTGGGAGGGTGGGCTGTGGCACCCTAGCAGTACCAGCTGAACTCGGTTGAGTCCCTTGTTAGGCTGGAGGAACGTAGAGAGTAGAGGTCCCCTTTTTGTTTTTGTTTCATTTGTTGATGTCGGCTACCCCCCAAAATTGGGGGAAGTGCCTTGGTATATGTATGTATGTATCATTGATTTTAAATTCGTGATTCCATTTTGCAGATGATATTGAAGCTTCAGAAGCCATCTTGGCCATGGGAATTTTATATTTGTCATGAACTGCGAAGTAGATTGAAAGCCCAGCATTATGAGACAAATATGTTGGATTCAGTGATGAGAATCAATCGTGGATATTTCTTTTCTAATGGTTCCATACTAGTCAATGAATATCACAAGTATGGCACTTTGTTAGAGGTAGTTAATCGGTCAGTATTAATACAATTTATTTTTCATTTTGTCATGTTATGATAAATGTAATTATTGTTTGTAGATATCCTGAATTGTGTACATATACAGTATTAATTTTCCTATTTTCTTAACAGGTACAAGCTTGCAGGACAGACTATACCAGAAGACTTGGTGATTCTCTTCATGATCGAAGTAATGTCTATTGTTGAAGCCGTTCACAGCTGTAAAATAATCCATGCAGATATCAAGCCAGATAATTTCCTGATCAGAAATATGCCAGAGATAAATTATCTAGCAAGCACACCTGAGGAAATCTTTGAAACATCTCCTTCCTCTTTGAAACTTATAGACTTTGGGAGAAGTATTGATATGCAACTCTTGCCAGAAGGATCAACATTTACAGAAAAGGTAATTTTCATTTTTATTTTAGTTGTTGAATACTGTATTATATATATATATATATATATATATATATATATATATATATATATATATATATATATATATTGTATGCATGTATGTATGTGTGTTTAGATATGGATATTGTTTAACCATAAAACTTTCCCCCTTTTTGAGGGAATGTTACCAGAAGGATGTTTTCATGGTAACGAGTTTTTCCAGCAGGATACGGTCCTCTGGTTTCATGACAAGTCTTTTTGGGTTAAGTAGTTAGACCCACACCATTTTTTCTTTTACCACAGCATATGTTGCTACCAATTTTCAGGTGAATGAACCGTAGGCAGATGTCTTGAAATGATCTACAAACTAACTAATGTTGAGCGAAGTGTTGTACCACATGGCTACATTTGGTGATTGCACCGTCCAAAGTATATTTTATATAATATATATATATATATATATATATATATATATATATATATATATATATATATATATATATATATATTTCATATATGAATATGAATTAATAATGTAAGGTGTGAAAATCAAAGCAAAAACTCAAAAGCACACCTTACCCAATTTTAAGGTTTACTCGGCTTTTTGTGAATTGGTTACATGGGATATTCAGCAAATAACCATACTTCAAACTACTATGAACTATAAGGAGTATGGGTGAAATTACTAATGTGTGGAGCTCTATTTGAGATTAAAATTTCTTATCTCAGGAGTAGGTTTAATTTTTCTATATTTAATGCCCAGTTCATTGCATTCTGCAATTCTTGCTCTTCATTAAGGATGATGCATTTTAGAAAAAAAAAAAAAAAGCAATCCCAGCTTGAATTTATATTTGATTTATTCAATAGTTGCAGTGTTGTTCTACTCTATCCTCATCTTATTTCTCATTTGTTTTGCTACAAAAAAGGATTCATCTTGAAAGACCTGAGGCAAATTGTAGTACAGTATAGTAAATGCCCCCCTGCCCCCTCACCTTTATAGGACTCTTGGATTTGACTTTTTCTGTATCAGGATCTGTGAATTTTTAGATTTTTAATATCCTATATTTTCTACACAAATAAATTAGCGTATAGTAAAGGACTAATGCCTGTTTATGCTATATATTTTCTTTGATTCCATGAACCTAATTAGGCAGTGGAACAAATCGTCAATCTTTGGATTGATTTCCATGAACATTCTATTAGATAGTAATGGTGTGTGAAATATTGAAAAGTTTATTCAAACATTAGATGAGCTCTATTTATTGTCAATTATCATTATTTTTCTTTTTCCAGGTAAAAACAGAAGGCTTTACGTGCTGTGAAATGAGAGAAGGAAAGCCTTGGACTTATGAGACAGACTATTATGGGGTAGCTGCAATTGCCTATTGCTTCCTGTTTGGTTCATATATGGATGTCCAGAAAAATTCACATGGAAAGTGGGAACTAAAGCAAGGCACCATGAAAAGGTGAGAAAATGATTGTTATTGTGGAAGCACTTGTCGTTACTCTTTTTGCCCTTATTTTTTATACCTGAATCCTTTAATAATTTGCTTTTAATGGTCAGCTGTCATATGATTTTCCTTTATTCAAGAGTGTGTGTATATGTTCTAGTCAGGGCCACCCATACTAGATTGACTTATTTGGAGCGATCAGATGTAAATCTCCCACCATCACCAATCCACAGTGGCTAGCACAGTGACGAAAAAGGGCCAAACCCTAGACATGAATAAATACGTGTCTGAGGCCTTTGTTCTGCAGTGGAATAGAAACTGCTTTATTTGATGTTATTCTGTGTATATACATTCATACATACATACATAAATATCTTATAATAACTAAAATGCAATTTACCCGGTATATTTATCATGCTATATTATCAAATATTGATTAAACATTAAATTTAAGGAGGACTATTGGTAAAATATTTATGGTAAGGTGGTTAGCAACATACTTTGGAGATGTTAGGGATAAGTAATTGTGCATATTTGTTTGTTTGTCTATTTTACTATCATTATTTTTAATATAATGGATAGTATCATGTTGTTATGACAGCAGTACAGTAGGAGAGAGAAAAAGAAAGATAGGAGGCTTTAAGTCTAGAATCCGCAAAAATCAAGTCGACTTTACTCCTCTCAACACCTTTAACATTTTTTCTCTTATTCAGTTTAATGAAGTTTTACTAAATATAAAATGTTATATCGGTGGAAAGAAATTGTATTCAGCTATACATTACAAAAGGTAAGATGAGTTTAAGTAAAATGTCCCCATGAAAGGACTTAAGGGTTCAATGGAGTTTGAATGCTGTGTTACGATTCTTGATTAGTTTAGCTTATGGATCTTTGATACAAATTGATGTGATGGAGTTGACTGTCATAACCTTATTTTTAGGAGCATTAGTGTCTTCTAAAAAAATAATGAAATGCAAACTTTATTTAAGAATGTTGGTTTTAGTCAAAGTAAAGAAATAATCAGTAGACTTCTTCAATTTAAGGGCCTAAAATGGCCTTACAGTAAAGTGAAGGGTCCTCATAGGAGTTGTACTCTTCAGTCTTTACCAATATAATGGAAAAAGATTCTGAAGATGGATGCTGTAATTGGAGGCATATAATACTGAACCTAACAGTGTTGGGATAGTCTTTTTTTCAATATTAAACTTACCCGATGATCATGTAGCTGTCAACTCTGTTGCCCGACAGAAATCTACGGTCGGGATACGCCAGCGATCGCTATACAGGTGGGGGTGTACACAACAGCGCCATCTGTGGTCAGGTACTCCAGTACTTCTTGTCAACAAGACCTCAATTTTTCCTCTGTCGTGCCACCGGCTAGACCTACTTGGATACGCTGTTGATTCTGGAGTTATTGTTCACGATTTGGTGATGTATTTGCTCTAGAGTTTAGCTTTCGCTATTCAGGAAGCTTTATCATTAGCTTAGCTAGCTTTTGGAATTAATTTGATTTAATTATGGTGACGAAGAGAGTATGAACTCTCTTTCACTTTTAAATGGCCGACCCTTCCCTTAGACGGAAGTGTTGGTGTCTAAGAGAGTATAGACTCTCTTTCTTAATTTTGCTTAACAAAGTTATAGATTTATTTTATATCTCTCCGCCTTTTATAGGCCTCTTCGATTAACTTCCTTTTATTATAAACTTATAAAAATTAATTTTTATGTTTGTTTATATGCGACCTTTCCTAATAGTAGGCGGTCATTACTTGGAACCGAAGTTAATTAACATTGAGCCCGTCATTTCGTTTTTCCTGTTAAGATTTTATGCTATTTTAATTTTAATGTTTTTGAAAGAATTTCTTTGATAGTCTCGTACTGTTTTCAAAGTTGAACTAACGTTTTGTTTTGTCTCCGCAGTTGTTGACGTTCAGAACGTTCAACTTGCGCTCTATCGTTACGATAGAGAGAGAGTATTCACGGTTTCACGTTGCAGTAAGAGTAAACCGATTCTAGCGTTTTGTTCATTCTTTCTTAGCTTAAATGGTTTTAATTCTAATAAAGGAACTTTTTATTTGGGAAATCTTTCAGTTTTTTCCTTTAACAAATAATATGTTTTAACGAGATATATAATTGGGCTCTTCTCTCAGGTTCTAAGTCAAGAGAGAGAGAGAGAGAGAGATAGAGACGGAGGGAGAGAGAGGAGGATAAACGTTTCGTTCAAGCGGGTAACGTTGTTATCGTTTTTGCTCTTCTCCCTAGTCTCTTTAGGGGAAGAAGGTAAAACGTTTCTAGAGTTTTTCTTGTTCCCAGTCTTTATGCGGTGAGAGATTTTAAACGTAGTTTATTTGATCTAGTGTTTAGTCTCTTTTCCAGCCACTGAATTCTTTATCTTTCATTATGTTTTTCTGTTACTTTGTAATACTGTTTTCGCAATTACTAACTTTTAATGAAGGATAGGATTGCGTGTTTCAGGTACAAACCACTTAAAGTTTCGAGTTCAGTGAAATAAGTGCAAACAGAAAATCAAAAGTGATAAAGTGATAAGCGCAAAGTGTTACAGTGTTGCGTTCGAGGGTTCGTCTGTTCGTGCCAGTTGTTCGCCTAGTCTGGGACCTCTTACAAGCTCCCAAGCCCAGGGGAGAAGTAATGTCGAAGGACTTATGGGTTCATCAGGCCTTGATCGACGAACAGACGTTTCCCTCCGTGGTTTCGGGTGTATCCACTCACGTTGCAGACGTGATCACCCCACCCACACAAAGACGAGAGAGCCCATTTATTCCTCGTCTGCGGAAGAGGTTTCTCGCAGAAACCATGGACCAAATCTTGCAGCTTTTAAGTGCAAGTCGGTCCCTTCCGCGCAAGTCCAACGGCCAAGGTGTAGCCACTGGGTCAGTTCGGACTTGCTGCAGTACGACAACTGCACACCTCCCAGAGAGGCAAGGTGGTACCGCAACAGGCAGTAACTCCGTCTGTTGCCGCACCAGCTGTTTTAGACCCTCAGTCACAACGGACAGTAGCTCCGTTTGTTGTTGTCTTTCATAGACCCTAGTGGTCCATGCTGCAGAATATACAGTCTCAGCTTGCTCCTTCATACAGGAGTATCATGCTGGAAGGTTGACAATGCAGCCTGTTAACCTACAACCCGCCGAGGTTGTGCGCTCAGCAGATACTGCGGCTGCCTGCTCCCACCCTCCACCTGTGAGAGCTCCACCTCCGATGCGCAGTCCACCCTGCCAGACGCATGTTCTTGCTGCGCCTCCTGCTTTCATGCGTGAGCTGCCGCATCGGGAGTTGCCGGGTTCCAGCACTATGAAGAGCCTCATGCTATGCGGCAACCTCCTCAACCCATGAGGCAGGAGCCTCATGCTCTGCGGCATCCTCCTCAACCCATGAAGCAGGAGCCTCATGCTATGCGGCAACCTCCTCAACCCATGAGGCAGGAGCCTCATGCTATGCGGCATCCTCCTCAACCCATGAGGCAGGAGCCTCATGCTATGCAGCATCCTCCTCAACCCATGAGGCAGGAGCCTCATGCTATGAGGAGCCTCATGCTATGCGGCATCCTTCTCAACCCATGAGGCAGGAGCCTCATGCTATGCGGCAACCTCCTCAAATGCGGCATCCTCCTCAACCCATGAGGCAGGAGCCTCATGCTATGCGGCATCCTCCTCAACCCATGAGGCAGGAGCCTCATGCTATGCGGCAACCTCCTCAACCCATGAGGCAGGAGCCTCATGCTATGCGGCATCCTCCTCAACCCATGAGGCAGGAGCCTCATGCTATGCGGCATCCTCCTCAACCCAGCATGAGCCTCATACCATGCAGCATGAGCCTCATCCCATGCAGCATGAGCCTCATCCCATGCAGCATGAGCCTCATCCCATGCAGCATAAGCCGCATGCCATGCAACATGCTCTGCATACCTTACAGCATGCTCTACATACAGCATGCTCTGCATACCTTACAGCATGCTCTGCATACCTTACAGCATACAACATGCTCTGCATTCCTTACAGCATGCTCTGCATACCTTACAGCATGCTCTGCATACCTTACAGCATGCTCTGCATACCTTACCGCATGCTCCTCAATCACACATCTTTGGTTGTTGCCAACTCACAAGACTGTCAAGCAGTTTCATAACGTTGCCTTCTGGTCTGCTGCTTTTGCACCAGTGAAACCCTCACTGAGAGAACTTAGCTTTTCTCGGATATGGTTCCTGTAGATGAGAAAGTGCTATTCTCCCTCCTTCTGATATTCCCTTGAGGACTCTGTCATTTGGAGAGGAGCCTTAAGCTGCTTAGCCTCCTATGGACTTTTATTTAAGCATAACATGCTTCCAGGGAGGGTAATGGTTCCGCTTCAGTCGCTAACCCCGTCTGTTGCCACACCTGCTCCCATAGACCTTGAGCTTTGTTGCAAGACATGCAGTCCAAGCTTAGTCCTTGTTAGAGGATTTTTGTTTACGGAGTCAGTGTGTCACTGGGAAGACGTTCAACAACCAGCAGAGGTGACTTGTTGTGACGCAGTGCGGCAACCTCAGCAACCCGATAAGGAGTTGTCTGTACTACCCAGACAGTCTAGACAGTTTCGGGTTGTCGCTGTACTTCCTCGCTTCCCCATGGTTGACAGTTCACAGACTGTGCAGCAGTACCATGATCTTGTGTCCGGCTCCGTCAGACGACTGGCTTTTAAGAGCTCCCACAAGTCGTCGCTGTCTGGAGAATCTCAGATGGACTATGGATCTGACCAAGGAACTGGGCCTCCTGGTCAATTTAGAGGAGTCCCAGCTCGTCCCATCCCAGACCATTGTCTACCTGGGTATGGAGCTTCAGAGTCGAGCTTTTCGGGCTTTTCCGTCGGCCCCAAGGATCTACCAAGCCCTAGAATGCATCCAGAGCATGCTGAGAAGGAACCGATGCTCAGTCAGGTAGTGGATGAGTCTAACAGGGACACTTTCATCGCTGGCCCTGTTCATCGAGTTAGGGAGACTCCACCTCCGCCCCCTTCAGTATCATCTAGCTGCTCACTGGATAAAGGACATGACGCTAGAGACGGTCTCAGTTCCTGTTTCCGAAGAGATGAGGTCTACTCTAACGTGGTGAAAGAACAGCTTTCTTCTCAAGGAAGGTCTACCTTTGGCTGTTCAGAAACCCGACCGCCGTCTCTTCTCGGACGCATCAGACACGGGCTGGGGTGCGACTTTGGACGGACAGGAATGCTTGGGAACATGGAATCAGGAGCAAAGGACACTTCACATCAATTGCAAGGAGCTGTTGGCGGTTCATCTGGCCTTGATAAACTTCAAGTCCCTCCAGCTTAACAAGGTGGTGGAGGTGGACTCCGACAACACCACAGCCTTGGCTTACATCTCCAAGCAGGGAGGGACTCATTCGAGGAAGTTGTTCTAGATCGCAAGGGACCTCCTCATCTGGTCAAAAGATCGAAAGCTCACGCTGGTAACGAGGTTCATTCAGGGCGATATGAATGTCATGGCAGATCGCCTCAGCCGGAAGGGTCAGGTCATCCCCACAGAGTGGACCCTTCACAAGAATGTTTGCAGCAGACTTTGGGCCCTGTGGGGTCAGCCAACCATAGATCTGTTCGCTACCTCGATAACCTAGAGGCTCCCGTTGTATTGTTCTCCGATTCCAGACCCAGCAGCAGTTCACGTGGATGCTTTTCTGCTGGATTGGTCCCATCTCGACCTGTATGTATTCCCGCCGTTCAAGATTGTCAACAGGGTACTTCAGAAGTTCGCCTCTCGCAAAGGGACACGGCTGACGTTGGTTGCTCCCCTCTGGCCCGCGAGAGAATGGTTCATAGAGGTACTGCAATGGCTGGTCGACATTCCCAGGACTCTTCCTCTAGGAGTGGACCTTCTACGTCAACCTCACGTAAAGAAGGTACACCCAAACCTCCACGCTCTTCGTCTGACTGCCTTCAGACTATCGAAAGACTCTCAAGAGCTAGAGGCTTTTCGAAGGAGGCAGCCAGAGCGATTGCCAGAGCAAGGAGGACATCCTCTCTCAGAGTCTATCAGTCTAAATGGGAAGTCTTCCGAAGCTGGTACAAGGCCAATGCAGTTTCCTCAACCAGTACCACTGTAACCCAGATTGCTGACTTCCTGTTACATCTAAGGAACGTAAGATCCCTTTCAGCTCCTACGATCAAGGGTTACAGAAGTATGTTGGCAGCGATTTTCCGCCACAGAGGCTTGGATCTTTCCACCAACAAAGATCTACAGGACCTCCTTAGGTCTTTTGAGACCTCAAAGGAACGTCGGTTGTCCACTCCAGGCTGGAATCTAGACGTGGTCCTAAGGTTCCTTATGTCATCAAGATTTGAACCTCTCCAATCAGCCTCTTTTAAGGACCTCACATTAAAAACTCTTTTCCTCGTGTGCTTGGCAACAGCTAAAAGAGTAAGTGAGATCCACGCCTTCAGCAGGAACATAGTTTTCACATCTGAAACGGCTACATGTTCCTTGCAGCTCGGTTTTTTGCTAAAACGAGCTTCCTTCACGTCCTTGGCCTAAGTCGTTCGAGATCCCAAGCCTGTCCAACTTGGTGGGGAACGAACTGGAGAGAGTACTTTGCCCAGTTAGAGCTCTTAGCTACTATCTAAAAAGGTCATAACCTTTACGAGGACAATCAGAAGCCTTTTGGTGTGCTATCAAGAAGCCTTCTCTTCCAATGTCTAAGAACTCAGTTTCTTACTAAATCAGGCTTCTGATTAGGGAAGCACATTCTCATCTGAAGGAAGAAGACCTTGCTTTGCTGAAGGTAAGGACACATGAAGTGAGAGCTGTGGCTACTTCAGTGGCCTTCAAACAGAACCGTTCTCTGCAGAGTGTTATGGATGCAACCTATTGGAGAAGCAAGTCAGTGTTCGCATCATTCTATCTCAAAGATGTCCAGTCTCTTTACGAGAACTGCTACACCCTGGGACCATTCGTAGCAACGAATGCAGTAGTAGGTGGGGGCTCAGCCACTACATTCCCATAATCCCATAACCTTTTTAACCTTTCTCTTGAATACTTTTTATGGGTTGTACGGTCGGCTAAGAAGCCTTCCACATCCTTGTTGATTTGGCGGGTGGTCAATTCTTTCTTGAGAAGCGCCGAGGTTAAAGGTTGTGATGAGGTCCTTTAGTATGGGTTGCAGCCCTTTATACTTTAGCCACCTAAGAGTCGTTCAGCATCCTAAGAGGACCGCTACGCTCAGTAAGGAAGACGTACTTATTAAAGGCAGAGTAATGGTTCAAGTCGACTTCCTTACCAGGTACTTACTTATTTATTTTTTATTGTTATTTTTGAATAACTAATAAAAATGAAATACGGGATACTTAGCTTCTTTGTTAACATGTATACTGGTCTCCACCCACCACCCTGGGTGTGAATCAGCTACATGATCATCGGGTAAGTTTAATATTGAAAAATGTTATTTTTATTACTAAAATAAATTTTTGAATATACTTACCCGATGATCATGATTTAAATGACCCGCCCTTCCTCCCCATAGAGAACCAGTGGACCGAGGAGAAAATTGAGGTCTTGTTGACAAGAAGTACTGGAGTACCTGACCACAGATGGCGCTGTTGTGTACACCCCCACCTGTATAGCGATCGCTGGCGTATCCCGACCGTAGATTTCTGTTGGGCAACAGAGTTGACAGCTACATGATCATCGGGTAAGTATATTCAAAAATTTATTTTAGTAATAAAAATAACATTTCCCTTACAGCCAGATGTAAAAAATAGTGTTGTTTTTGTTAAAGGTACTAGTTTTCCATTCTAACTTTATGGAAAAATTATCCTGTTTTAAAGGTTGAAGTACATTTCATTAGAGCACTGGCTACAGCTCTTAATTTCTGAAGAATTTATCTTTAGAGAAAGTTCTCATAATAGTTTAATAGAGAACAGCAGTACAGTAGGAGAGAGAAAAAGAAAGATAGGAGGCAAGGGAGCGTATCCTGCGGATCTCAATATGTAAATAACCTATAAGTCTAGTATCAGCAAAAAATCAAGTCGACTTTACTCCTCTCAACACCTTTAACATTTTTTCTCTTATTCAGTTTACTGAAGTTTTACTAAATATAAAATTTTATATCGGTGGAAAGAAAATGTATTCAGCTATATTTGTTAATCAATATTTAAAGAACTCTATATGAAAACAAAGACTTTATACTCCTGGCCCAATAATAAAATTAGTATGGACCACCAGGGGTCACTTGCCCTAGTTAGATAGGCACTACGCATCACAAGGAACTGACTATTCTTTGATGAATCTAGCCAATGAATCCTCTATAGATTTAGTCAGTCTATGGATGATTTAAAAATAATAAATTGTTTTCTTTATTTTGTCTGCATTGTTTTAAGTATATATCTATATTACCAATTATAAAGTTAAATTTGTCTTTAAATCACAAACTTCCCAAAGGCTGTTCAGTTTTCATTTTGTCAAAATCCACGAACCTATTTGTTTAGTTTATGCCAATTCATATGGTGGTTGATGATTTTTTATTTAATTTTTTTTGAAATGGGAGATACTACATGATTGTTGAGTTGTGATTTTGACATGCATTTTACAACGAATTTGGAAATGAAATGGTTAGGACTAGTTTGTCGAAATTGTGGCTTGGGCTTTTTTTCGAATGGAAATAGAGTTTATGGTGAGGTCCTGATTTGTATTCTACTGTATTTGAATAAGGGTTGCAGTGGCTTATATAATAAATAACGCATTCATTAAATTTGAATGATATATGTTTTTATGTCGTCATTATTATGTACAGTATCTTCTTTCTCTATCTAGAAAGTGTGTTCATCAATTCAGAGGTAAGATTCGGGGAATTATTCATGATATTTGGACTGTCCATATTTACCCGAATAGATCTACTTCCTCCCCCACTTTCCTTAAGGTGATATTTTAACTTCAGTTATCACAACGACTTTTATCTGAAGCTATGTTTTCTGGGATTAAGATTACGCCACTTGCTTCTCATGATGACATATGGGAAAAACTTTTACTGTCTTTTTTTTTTTTTTATTCAAGTGGTTTAGTTGACACTTCCAATTCATAGGAAGTTCTATTCAGAGGTAAGAATAGAAAAATGTTTTGATTTCAAAATTGTTTTATCCAGGCAAATCTTTCTCTACAAGGTCTGTAATGTAAATTTCCAGTCCCTCATCCCCTGCATATGCGATACATCTGGGCTAACAGAATCTAAACACGTATTACTCAAGGGCAATAAAACATAGCCAGCCTTTTAGCTATACTGTACTAGTTTCCCTTAATTCTCGCATTTCAAGTTCAACTTGTAGATTACTTGACTGCTAATAAAAGAATTCCTTCATTACTCTTGGATTCTTAGAAAGATTCATTTTTTTCCACCAAAAGAGTACTTTAGTTAATGAAAAGTTCACTGTCCATTGATTGGTATACTGGTCTCTTTCCAAAGAGAATTTCTTGCTAGATGCATGGTTTTTCCATATAAGATAGTTGTTGGCACTGTGAACACACCCACAAATATAGATGAAAATCAGATTGTTTGTTTTGAGCCCCTCTGGTTCTCCAACATTATCCATCACATTGACAATCAAAGATATCAGTCATAGTGTTGAGTGGATACTAGTCATTTTCTGATCAGATCTGTTCCTTCTCATCTATGATGATATCATATGAAGTCCCAGTGCCTTAGCATTATTGTTGGCATCATTTCCATTATCAACCTGTGTCTTGGGTAATATTCATACGGCTCTGTAGACGTTTCTTAATATTGTTAGGACTGAAAAGTTTTGAATATTGTATGTTTAAAGGATTTGTTTACAGTCACATCACAGTCAAATACCATACGTTAAAATTATTTTTTCATGGAGTCCCGATTCAGTTGTTCATTACTTGAAGATTTACATCACGTTCAATGGTCAACAGTTTTTAAGTGACTCAATGTACAAATATCGAAAGACAGAGCAACCAAGATATTTTTCAGCTTCTTGCTCATTGGAAAAACAATGGCCAACACTTGAAAATTATCCATTTTTTGGGTGTTGAAAATAGCTTTTGCCAATTTTTCCATTTGTGGTAATTTTAGTGTGAATATTGTATAAGCAAACACGGACATTGAATGGCTGTTTATCCAGAGATGAGGGGAGTTATTTAAGCAAAATGCTAAGCAATAGTAAACAAGTTATTTAATGATATGTATATTTGTATTTACTTTACAAGGCTGTTTTTATTTTTTTTTTTTTTCAGATACTGGAAGAGCAACCTTTGGCAACCTATGTTTTCTACACTTCTTAATTCCCCACCTCCAAATTCCTTGAAACAATTGAAGGAAACCTTTGTTAAAAGGTTTGTAGAGTTGGAAATGCACAAACAAATAAAAATCAAAGTAACAAGGTTGAAAGGCCTTTTAACCCAAAAAAAATAGTTTGATAGATAGATTAACATCGTTTCCCTAAATGGTAGGTTGGACACTATTTTTGTATCAAGGCTATTTTTAAGAAACAATTTATGTAGATGACCTTCTATCTTCATCTTTGTGTACCTATCCTTTTTTTTTCCTTATGATACTTTACTCCCTTTTTTTAATTGTATGGTAGCTTTAAGTTTTTAATATCCTAAGATATAGAGACCTTGTGATATCAGCTTACTGTACTGTATTTGATTCAACAAACTGAGGATTTCTATCATAGTACCTGTGCTTGATATTCCTACACCAAGACTATTTTATGTACCAAAATAAACTGTAATTTTTAATAATTTTTCTTTTTTCATTAGCTACTGATAAGTGAATCAAAATTTTTAGTTATTTGATATTTTAAAGTCAGCAAGAAGTAAGTTTTCAAAAAAACTTTTCAAGTGTATTTCATGGTGAATTATCATGTAATAGCAGTGTTTTGTAAGAATATTTACTTACTTTAATTGTACTCTTTAATTTAAAACCTAACCTGTTTAGTACCAGATTCCTCACAGGATATACAATACATGGTAATAGTGTAGTTGCTTAACCTGCAGTATGTCAGACAATTATTCTCTATCAGTCCTAATCTTGGCAAGTGGCTGTTTCTCCCGTCACCTTTATGTTCTTTATGTTTTAAAGAAAACTTATTTGGTAAATACTTAGTTTGGTTATTTCTAGGTACCCTTAATCTTCCTTTCCTCCCCATTGTTGTTCCACCCTTATTAATGACGACAATGTTCCTCAAGTATTGTACTGATGATGTTTCCTTTTGGGATTTCAACTGGTCTGTTCATACAGCCACCACAAGAGAGAAAATTACAATCTTTTCATAGGTCCTAAAAGGAAACTTGACACTGGCCGGAATCCTGGGCCATCCAGTCAGCTAATGAGACTCGGACCCCTTGAGCCTGCTTCATATACACATTTCTGTTACAGTCTGCCCAGCAACAAGAGCCTGTGACAGAGTTGTTGTCTTCACTTAATTTACAACTAAAACCAATTTACTAAAAATAGTATTTTGCTATTCCAGGTATAGGTATACCAGTCTGCGTAGGAAGCAGGGCGGACTTCTCGAGGTTTACCATGATCCCCAGATCTTGGCAAAGCCTCATAAGTTTGTCTTGGTGTTGAAGAAGGGTTGCCACCGAGTCTGCTAGGATTAGCTAGTCGTCCAGATAACGGAGGAGCCGGATGCCAATCCTGTGTGCCCAAGGTGATATTGGGAGAACACTGGTGAAGACTTTAGATGCTGTGGAAAGACTGAAGCACAGCACCTTGAACTGGTATTTCTTGTTGTCTAGGCTGAATCCTAAGTACTTCCTTGAAGACGGATGGATTGGGATCTGGAAGTATGCGTCCTTTAGGTCCAGTGGGCACATGAAGTCCCGTGGTTTTACCACCTGTCTGACTGTGTCTTCCGTCTCCATGCTGAACGGAGTTTCCTTGACAAACTTGTTCAAAGCTGAGAGGTCGATGACTGGTCTCCAGCCTCCAGATGCCTTTATCACAAGAAAGAGTCGACTGAAGAAGCCTGGAAACTCGTCAAGGATCTCTTGGAGAGTGCCCTTCTTCAACAGGGTCAGGACTCCTGCCCGACGGCTATCCCCTTGCCAATCTCATCACAAAGGAGTCTATTGACACTGGATTCCTGATCTGGGGAGGGAGAGATGTTATGAACGGGATGTGGTACCCTGAACGAATCATGAAGATTGTCCAAGGCTCGGCCCTGAGTTGCTTCCACCTGTCCCAGCAACAATGTAGGCATCCCCCACTGGTGGACTAGAGGGGATAATGGCTTTCCTACCGTTTGCGACCTCGGCCACTACCTCTAGGAAATTTTCCTCCTCTAGAGGACTTGGTGCCTTTGCCGTCTTTGGTCGGAAAGGGCCTTTTAGACACCGTTGTCTTTGCTGCTGTCTTGTTAGTCATGATCTTCGTTGGACAGGGGAGCTGGTGGTTTATAGGGCTTTGACATCCCTGAGCCAGGCAATCTCTGCATTTGGGACCTGCTCGTGGAATCTCTGACACCGCATCTCTATGTTTCAGGAGGGTGTTTGCCCATAAGTTCAAGACTTGATGGGCAAGAAACTCAATGATGTGTGTGCCTGAGAGGAGAAAAGTTTCCATTGCTTTCCTGGTGGGTTCCTTGGAGAAATCCTCGGTTCAAACCAGGATTCCCATGGTCCCCAACCACAAATTAAGCCATGAAGTAGTCTGCATGGCATACTTTGTGACCTGGTTGAGGATCTCTGCTGATAAGAACAAGACCAGGAGAGCCTCTCTAGAGAGACACCCTTGGTAAGCTCTTCCAGAGAGTGATGGAGAGGAAGAGCTGGACGTGGCTCGTCCAAGATTTCAAAATACCTCCTCTGCTGGATGCCAGGAGGTGTGAGAAGCTTGGCGGTAGAGCTGGAACGTTGGGAGGAGGAGAGCTCAGACAGCTGTTGGGTGATAATAGCCCAGGCACTCTTTTAGTCCTTGAGACCAGGGAAAGGCTACACTGGTTCAGAGGGCTTCTGAGTGCCGAAGACACTAAGACTGTCTTTGCCCTCTTGTGGAGGTATTTCTGGGTCAGAAAACCCATTGAATACCCTACCAAGAGTCAGAACTTGCCAGAATGCATGTTCTGACTCTTTCTGGTCCCCCTCCGAAGTGGGACTAGTGGAGAAGTCAATTTTTCCAACCCTGAGAGCTCCTCTCAGGGAGGGTTGCAGACATCCCTAGAGTGACTAGTGGCTCCTATAGGCCTGGAGGTCCTTGAAGAAGATTTTGGAAGAGTCTTGGAGTCCTTAGATTCCTTCCGAGGATGGAGGTAGGACTCGAGCATCGAAGGCCAGAGGGGATCGTCCTTCCCGACTTCAGTCGGTAGTGGAGAACTCTCCGTGCGAGAAGAAACTTCCTCCGAAGGTGAAAGGGAGGAAGTTCAGGCCTCGCACGACTCCCTTGGCAGAGGTGAGTTAGGGGAGTGTCCGGCGGTAGAGACAGAAAGGACAGACCTTGAAGGCCAAACATGAGTTAGCTTCACTCTACGGGATGTGATCGCGTCTGAGACTGCTTTTCCTCTAAATGGGAGAAGCAGCAGAGGTTCCTCACCCTAGGTTTGCTGGTGCTGTTAGAAGGGAGGTCAGTGACAGCCATGATGACATGGCAGGCTCGAAGGCTTGCACTACTGCTCTGACCATGGCACGGAATCAGAGCTGTTTGCTGACAGACGCACCATTGGACAGATCCCCAGAAAGGTAAGGAACCAAAGGTTCCCTTTGAGGAGTCACAACTGATGTTGGTAGTGGGTTCGCCCTTGTAGGAAAAATCTTCGGGATCCTGAACCCTTCTGTGGAATCTTTCCCTTTCCCCGGTGATCGCGCTGTAATGAGTTTGTTGGGAGGGGAGTGAGGCAATGGTGACCTGTCACAGTCTTTATTGTGACATTCCTTGGATTTTCGAGCCTATAGAACCTATTCCGATGGTTTGCGCTGGTGCGCAGGAAAATACAAGTGCTGTAGCACTGGCAAGCGCAGGTGCGCTAGCGAACAGGAGATCGCTGTGGTATTAGAATGCGCTGGCTAGTAGGAGTGCTGAGGTACCGAAGGGCGCTGGCAAGCGATGACGCTCTGGAAAACGTTGATGTGCTGGAGGGCGCTGATGAAATGCTGGTACAACCTAGGACGCTGGCGTGCAGCTAAATGCTTAGGAGGTGCAGCACTAACAGGCAGATGATGAATCGGTGAAGGTTAAACTGGAACCGGGATGTGCCCCCCTTGGAAGTGCAACATCCACCAACGGGGATCACGAACGATCCACAGGAGAGTCCAGGACCGAAGTCCGAGGATTGGTGCACCATTGTCAGGAGGAGGTCCCGGAACAGGCGAAGGTTGAGGGCCGGCAGACGACAAGTGGAGGCTCCTCTGCGGGAGACGCATGGGAGGATGAGGCTGAAGAGACACCTTTTCACCAATGGTGAAGGGCCGGCTGATCAGCAAGCTGACCTTTAGAAGCAGCAGTCCTCCGCAGAGGAGAGTGTATGAGTGTCTAAAGGTGCAGGGGTGTGGGCAGCAGGCATAGAAGATAGCTCGGACACTACCATGTCGACACACGACAGATGATTTGCCTCCGAAGTCAACGATGGCTGGGCACTAGCACCACGGATGATAAGGCGCAGCAAGGAGTCCTTGAAGGGGAAAGGCGAGGCCTCTTCGCTAGGGAAAGCAACACCCTCTCTCGAGGACCGGGATTGGCTGTAAATTAAAGGGTCTATGCTACTACTTGACCGTTTCCAAGAAGAGACCAAACAAGCAGGAGCTTTGGAGGAAGGTCGGAAAGTGGAAGAAGAGGTCTTGGGTTTTTTCCCTTTCGAAGAAACCTTCAAAGGAGAAATATCCCACTTTGACTTCTTCCACCGTCACCCAAACCTTTCCCACTGGGAGGCAGACCACTCTCAACACTAACTACACCTGTCACCACTATCACACTGTTGACCTCTGCCGGCGGGGCAAAGGGTGTGGCAATCAGTGTCCAAGGCCGTCATGAAGGATCCGTAGGGCCGACCTTCGATTCCAGGGCAAGTAGACATGGTCGCAGAAGTTGACACACACTAATGGATGAAAAAGCACAAACTAAAGCATTAAATAGCAGTCCTAATAGGCGATGGATGAAGAATGGCAACGACCGTACAACATTAGAGCCAAAAGCAAAGTGAGCTAAATCAACGGTGTGTGGGCGGGAGCAAGCTACCCCCTAATACCCCCGCTAACTAGTGGAATGGATAGTTAGCCCTCGCTAAATTTTAATGGTTCGTCATTTCAGCTTTGCTAAAAGTAAAAACCCCTAATAAATAGCGTATGTTTGTATTCCCCGTTACGAAACAAATAATTTTTTAGAGCAGAGCCAGTTGTTTCTCCTGTGATAGGAACAACACTCGCCTATCTGAGAGAGTTATTGAAAGAGCCTTTGGAGAAAACTTCTCTCCCTGGAGAGAGCTACTGTTGCCTCTGAGGTCATTGAACTCACCAATAAGTGTCAATACCTTAATAAACGTAGGCTCCATCTCATGATTCTCTGCGTTTGCCGATCCAGAATTGGTCACCAACATTTTCCCGGGACTCCTTTTTTCATGAAAATATTTTGTGTATTTGCATACTGGACCGAGCGTGGAACAAACGCAGTACTACAGAAGGAGAGATTACACTGAAGGTCCGGCTCCTTAGAGGTTAAGGTGCTCCTAGATCCAAAGCCTTCAGAGGCTGGAGAAGCACCAGATAGTAACGTAAGAGCATGGCATGTAGGCTCGTGTGAAGACCTGCTACTGATGAGGAGTCTTGAAGAGGATAGCACATACACTATAAAGTGTCTCTATGATTATAAGAGCATTCAGAGCAGTCCTGTCGTTGCCCAGTCTCGAAACATGGGAGGATCTTGTGAAGTCCCCTAGGAGCATAGGAAGACCTCAATCGTAGAAGGATCACTACGCGTAGGAAGTTGTTGCATCAATGTTGATTGTTGTAAAGCAAGTGACAGGCGTCCTGTGAATCGAACGTTACAATAACTAATGTGGAGAGTAGACAAAGAGTCCAATGGCATGGAGACAAGTCTTGTGAGCAGTCTTTGTGGGACCAGTCAGCTAGAGGGGGGTGATATGGTCTGCTAACATCATCCTGTTCACATTGTTCATTGAACTCATGTCCCATTACTATTCTGTAGCATGGCTGTCTTCTTCTTAGGCCTTTGGAATTCTCTGAAGACCCACATACAAGGGATAAGACCATTCAGAAACAAACTCTGACTAATCTCATTATTTGACGAACTCCTCTTCAGGAGAGAAGTAGCAGCTTTAGTAGAGGGCACTGCAATTGGCACAAGACAGAGTTGTACATGCCAACATTTCTTACTGCCTTTCTCTCAAAATTGAATGTCCAGGAAAGGGGAAAGAAGGGTGGTACCCTTCATCCTGACCAACTGCATGTGCTAGGCTTCACAAGAGAGTTGCGAATGCAGTTTTCTTTCAACTACACTAAGGGATAACTCTCGGTGCTTACTCCTCCCGGTACAAGATTGAGCACCATTAATAAGTCGATAAGGACAGGTTTTGACAGACAACCGTCACAGCTCCATTTACCGGGAAACAACTCTACTTTGTCACCTTTTTTCTTAACTTTTTGAAGATCTGTTCATGTAACCATAAGTCCTATATAGAAAATTTATTCAGCTAAAGCAATTTTCAGTTTATTCCCTTGTTAGGCTATGAAACAACATAAATAGGTTAACATGACATTGTCATTGCTTCCTGGCCAAAGTTCATGAGTCTGACAGCAAATTTGTCAAGGCCAACACATTTATCTAAAAGAAAAATATTGAAACAGCCAGATGAGGACGCCAAAAAGTCTCTCTACTGTCTGAAAACAAGCGAGATCTCGGTGGACTATCGGATGAGTAGGCTTACTTACTGGCCACTTTGTAATAAATTTCAACAGCTGTATCTAGCTTCATTGAAAACATAATCACATTAAAGAATGAGGGTTTGTATGTGTGAAAAAGAATTGTTCCTCTTCAAATCTCATTCTCCCACAAAACTTAGTGAGTTGCAAACTTCTGGGGCCTCATCATGCCATTCTTATGATCCAGAAATGTGTAGGCAGAGCAGCTTGACATTAAAGTGGAGGCTCTTCCAATTTTTCACCTTACACTGGTGAGCCCGAAGTCAAAATTGAGGGGGTGACAAATGGAGTCCAGGAGATTTCTCGGGCCTTAAATGTTACAGGTCAATCAAAATGCAATGACCTCCATGGAAGAAACAGCAGTAGGATGTCCTTGTTTAAAGCCAAATGATTTATGAAGAGACAAATTGATGTCCAGGGAGGCATACGAGTCGTCAGACTCTGATATAAACCATGGAACTGTCAGCATCAGGAAAGACCACAGTATGTCCACCTGTCCCAACAAAAGCAGAGAGCATATGCTCCTAAAACCAAACATTGCTTTTGGTCATCTTGTACTTCTCACCTGCTTACTGCACACCATGACCCTGCAAAGGAAACAAATTTAAAGTGATTTTAGTCAAAGGCAACAAATCAGTTTCCTTCTCTTTAATAGCATCCACACTTAAAGCACACACACTAACAACCTGCAATCAAACTCAGTTAATTGAAAAAAAATTCTTGACACCAAGTAAATGAGTTACAATGTCTGCGCAAGATGATAGTTTATATATCTGTAGGAACAAACTGAAGAGAAAGGATAAGTGCTGGGTATGGTCTAGATTCCTCATAAAGCTCTGAAGTTCTCTTGGAGTTGGTTTTCATTTGATTGATGAAGGGAGTCTGAAGTACTGTATCCTCACGTGCACTGCTTTTCAACAATTAAGGAAATTTAATTCAGGCCCAGGTCATGACATGTTAAATTTAATGGGCATACACCTTACTATTTCTGTAATAAATAAATTATTTTAGAAGCTGGCAATATTAAAACCATAACTACTATCCTAAGATTGTATTAATATACAGATACATACAAAATATTCACATGAACAGCACCAATAAGGGAATGGATAGATACATCCTTGTTAATACACCCTGCTTCTTGTAAATAACGTTGTAAATAAATGGCAAAAGTCCTTAAAGATTACAACATGAAAAAAAAAAAAAACAATGAAAAAAGTAACAAGCATACTTAAGTTTTTTTTTTTTTTGACAAAAAACAGGTTATCTTTATTCACCTAAAAGTTCCCTTATATAAGGCCAGAAAACCTTGGAAGCATCGAGTAGAGGGATGTTTTAGAACAGTTAAAAGTTCTATAAATTCATTGTGAAAGACCAGTATGGCATATTGCTTTTAAGAATAACAGTTGAAGTCTTCAAGTTATAAATAGGATAAAGATGATGAGCAGATTTTATTATACTGTAATTACTTTTAGCCCCTTAAACTTATGTAACAAATTGGTCATGTATCTGCATTAACTTTATAGGTTTGTAAAACTAGGCTCTTGCATAGTTTTAAGTGTAAATCTACAACAGCATCTGGGGATAGAAGTAATTCAAGTGTCCTACAAAAGTCTTCATTTACACAATAGCATAGTAATAACAACAGGGTACACAGTTTGAGCTTGGTGAGAATTGCCTTTCAAGTTAAGGGGGGAGTAGTTTGAGATATACATTTAGTAGTCTGATAACCAGATAAAAATTTGTTGGCATAAAGAGGTCCAAAAGTCATCTTTACTTATAAAGTATCCCTTCCAGTCCACAAACACGTCTCATATATTTTACAATGCATATACAATAGAAAAAAAATGAGGTAAACATGGCATAAAAAAATAATCCAGTATTCTGATGTACATCTCTGCTAACAACATACACCATATTTCAATTTTTTCTTTCATACACTGACAACGTAAAACAGAGTCAAATCTACTGCAGTATTATGTCAATAGCAATGGCTAATAAGTAAAACAGGTGCTGCCACAGACACCTGTACTGTTTCCATTTAAATCAGTTGTGGATATGACTGAGAACAGAAAATAACTACTTATAAAAGGATTAACTATTAGGTTATAATACTTTTAAGAGATAGTTAAAACACAAATGTTGTACATTCATAATCTTACAATACAATACCTATTTCCACATATTTCTCTTCCATGATAGTTTTGGTGGAAGTATCCCAAATTAATTCATTTGAATATGTACAAAGCAGATGTTCTTTGGTTAATTGAAATTAATTCAATGCCAACTTTAAAATTCCTACATTTCTATACCAATTCTTTTTAACTATGCAACATTCATGCCACTTTCTTTTTCAACTACTGTATTATAATATAGTTTGCATAGTTGCAAGACCCCATGTCTGGCCAGAAAGGCTAGGCAATCTAAACCATTAACAACTATTAATCTTAACATTTCTTGCTGTCAAAAAGCATGTGACAGTTGCTTCAAAGTGAAATACACTGAAGATAATTTTTTTCCACTTTTTTTTTTCACCAATATTCACCTATACAGAGGATAAAGCAAAGCTAGCCACAGTAATAGAAAAGATCATGACAATAAGGGGACTACAACAGGTTTCAAAGGATGAAATACTGAACTGAATACAATGGACTCTAAGTATGTGTAGAAAAATTACTTCTTGACATTGCCCAAGGAACCTACACGCATGCAGTTTAAATTCCCTATAAAACACAGTGCAGTATACTGAGCTCATGGTAAAAGTATAAAGAAAATTCAACATATGTTAAATAACCAGAAATGTGTGCCAGATATCTGTGAAGGCATGGGTAAGAGGCCACAAACCTCATTCCAAACTCAATGCAGACAATTGCAAAAGATCTTAGAAGTTGAGCGAGGAAAAGGAGGGTCAATATTAGGGCCAAGCCGTAAACAAAATAGGTTTGAGCAGTCTATTTGTGAACCAAAAGTATAAGGGGATTAATTAATTAAAGTCCATTGTATTTGAAATGTACCTAACATATCTGGTACTAAAACCAAAACAGTATTTTAACTCAATACAGTATTTTACATTTTATGATGAAAGAGAATAAAGCCATATACAATAGTAGTTCTATAACACAATTCTAAACATTTACTAAATTTCATGTCTTTTGATATAAAAAGAAAACTAAAAATAATACTTTCTACAAATGCAAGGTCCCTGTCCAACATTGTTCACTAAACAGCCCACTTTTTGCAAAACTTTGAATAGACTTGTACTTCTAAGTGATGTTTTAAGGCACAATTTAGACTTGTACCACAATAACTTCCCTTTAGAATATACATACAATAAATTTCCATAAAGGAAATGCTGTACGATTAATCTTTTTGTTCCAGCACAAACCTTGCATTCTCCACACGTTAAAAGAAAGTACATACTTTATATGAATACTCTGTACATAGCCTTAATGCTGCTAAATTTGCTCAAATTCTGAGATTTCAGAAATCACACGAACAATGATTATTCTGCTTAATTATTATATTACCATTACAGCTGTTTTCCCAAACTAATCTCTTAAGAAATATTCAAGCTGAAGTCTAGGTAAAATTTTATATTTATCGAAAATACACGATTCCAAATAACATACCTTCCATCAAGCCTTGAAAATTACATTAAAAAGATAAAAATGGGAATGTTTACATATAGAGTGATAAAGAACAAAATATTCTTATTAGAAACTTACATACATGTCATCAGATACAGAATTTGCTTCACCCAACATGAAATTTAATTCTGTTTTACTTTCATTACTTAACAAGGAATCCATTCAACACATATTTTACGATGAAAAATTTCAAATTGAAAAATATATAAATGTCTATTTTTCAGGAACTGTAAAAGTTAGCATAATATCAAACTTCTGTATATTGCATAAAAGCTTTTAGCACATACAAGAGCATGAAAAAGTAGCACATCTAAACAATCCTAAAACACGGCCATAGAAAATAACCTAAGAATCCTATTTGATAAAGATGGCATACCACTTATTTTTCTTTTTAGCGATTGAATACCAAAGCCATACATAGCTTAAATATACTTTCATTTGTTATCTTTTTCAAAACCCCACAATTCCTGGCCTTTATTTTATCATATAAAGCACTTCAGTGAACTATCCAATTTTTTTTTATGAGTTATTGTATATATTAGGTTTTTACCTCATCTAGGGTACTCATGCAAGACATAGCGGCTCCGGGTGCATTTCCTGACGTAACATGAATTCAGCCCAGAACAAAATTTACACAAGGTTGTACAGTATTTGTGCTTTTATAATACAAATAAATTCATTTATAAATCTTTTAATTGCAGTTACCCTATCTCACGAAATGGCTGTCCAGTGACATGAACTAGATGTAAAATCCAATGCCCTACTCTAGCAGGTCTGCACATTCTAGGTTACAATTCTACTCTTATCCCATTGTGTCAACCCATGGGTCTAAAAGTATGAAGATGGGAGGGGAAATATTCCTTTACATATTATGATTGATAAGTTTGTCTATGGAAAAGGTGTTTTTTTTTTATAAAACCATCGCTTGTTCAATACAACCCAATAATTAAACGATACCTATTGAGAAAGGAAGGACAATGAAGGTGAATCCCAGGGTAGAAAACACAGCATGTTT
>NC_090730.1:168059190-168076690 GCF_036898095.1 Palaemon carinicauda
GTATGAAAGTTATAAGAAACATATTTATTTAATAACAACCAAAAATCATGTTTAAACCCATTCAATAAGAGGAGAAGGGGAGGTATATAAGGGGAAGGAGTACCAACATTCCCTTCACTTCAAGCAAGTTTAGGACACATGCCTTTACAACAGCCTATTCCTCAATTGAGTGGGGAGCATACCACCAGTTGCATGTAATGGTGCACAGTTTAATAACTATTCATATCTATTGTGACCGTGGAGGTAGCAGCAGTATGGGATTCAGCTTCATGAAGCTTCATCTGAGGTGGATAACGGGGATGGGTGAGCTGTGGCACCTTAGCAGTACCAGCCGAACTCGATTGAGTCCCTTGTCAGACTGGGAGGAGCGTAGAGAATAAGGGGCGCCTTTTCTTTCATTTGTTTGATGTCGGCTAACCCCCAAAATTGGGGTAAGTGCCATGGTATATGGATATGGATGGATCTATATACTGTACTGTACTTCCTGCCATGTTTACCCTGCACTGTACATCCCCCTTCAATAGTTCCAAACCACTACAAATTATAGTGCTTACTCTTGATTACCTTTACTGAATTTCAAACATATTTTATCATTCCCAACACAATACTCTTACAGTACATGATCTTACTTGCTTACCATCTACGTACTTTAGATTCACATTTTGAAACTTTCTATTGATCTATCCTCAAACTATAGTTAATTTTAATTCTGATGCATATAATACTACAACCCATGTCCAGTTCTTTGCCACATTTCCTTAAACTCAGATTTAGTGAGTTTATTAAACTTCTAGAATAGATTAGCTATATTAATTCTGAATACTGCATAATTCATTATCAAATTATACTACAAAAAATAAAAACTTCTATATAGTTGTATACTGTACGGAGTAGCCTATAACCAACAACGTTTTTAACAAACTTTTGCAATACTATATTACATTCTATATACTTTCAGTAAATACTAGCAACATGAATACTCAACTTCTACTTTTCCACTTCAATCAAGAACTCACAATGTGCATTTCCCATAGTTCTATCTATCTATCTATCTATATGTATATGTATGTATATATATATATATATATATATATATATATATATATATATATATATATGTATATATATATATATATATATATATATATATATATATATGAAACCTGCCTTCCTTACCCATAAATTCACCAATCACATATTCACTTATTCACAGATGACCCAACTGGTATCAGTTAAAAACAAAATACACAAAAGTCCACATGTGCACTTCCAAAAAGATAGCACAAAAAGAAAGAAAGAAAAAAAAAAGCTTCCAGACAGAGATTACTATCCATTCTCCCAGAGCCAAATAAAAATATACTACCACACCTCTTCCCTACCCTGAGACTCCTGGTATTAAAGACTAGGAAAATGTATGAATGCATATATATGTATATGTAATTGCATGTGTGTGTATAGTAATGTAATGTAAACAAATATTTTAACCTTTCTATTGCTGCAATTTCAAACCACAGCTGGAGGGATGCAATAAAACCTACACAAGTGTTACCATAATGTATAAAACTACATTATATTCTGAATGCCTATCTATTAAGTAAGATAGCCCTACAACATAACAACAGAAGCATGTGCAAATCTATCAGCGGTCATTTATATCTCAACAGTTACCACCATACAACTCTGGTGCCTTTCTTGATATCTCACAGCCCTATTCAACCATTATCATAAAATAAATCAACTTTCTTATTACAGTACATTAACAGCTAAAGTTCTTGTTCGGAAATTCAAGCTTTGTTGAATTAAAGGCATACAGTATGGATACATTTGCTTACATCATCATGAATTTTTTTGCTGTTGAATATACCGCAAAACTGTATACAGAATAAAGGTATTTCATTTTATAATTTCTGTAACTCATAACCTAAGAACTTAAATCAATAAAACCATGATGAGCTACTGATTTTTCAAAGAAATCCTGTACAGGGAAAAAATATATTACCTGCTTCAGAGAATGAAAGAATATATATATTTGAATAATTACTGTAAAATAATGTATTTAGTGAGTTTCACTATTGGGCTCTCATTGACAAAAGTCAACTTTGCCATCTTTCAGGATCTTCCACATCAATTACAGTCGAGTTCTACTCACCATTATTGAGCAATATAGTGGATTTAGAGTTAGAATTACATTTAGTGCATAACATTTAAATTAAGGTGATTACACATGAAATCCAACTTCACTACCAAAGGTTCTACCAAAAGACTGAACTGACATACTCTCACAAAATAGCACGTACCCTCCAAAGGACTAAGCTGTACCTTGCAGCTACAGACAAGACAAACAATTGCACTACTGATCATTGTTTGCTATATGGCACAATATATCTATAATTAATTAATAGTTCCGAGTATTGAATATGCCTAAAAATATAGTGCTTTTAAGAGGTACAGTATAGTGATCCACTTATACTACAAGGAATACTTTGGTTTAGGTTGCAACTGAGAGTATAATTTGAACTTACTTGACAATTCCAAATCGTTAAAAAAATCACATCCTCATAAATTAGCTATGTTGTGATTAAGGGAAATTTCAAAAAGTAATAATCAACTTTAACTTTCAACCCCCAAAAATCTCAAAAGGTTTCACTCATTACCAAGATTTGAATAATTGTGTATATTCACTCCTTCAAGTTCAAGGAAATTGTAAGTATAATGGTGAGAAAAGCATTTATAATAAATAACAGCCTTCCAAAATTCATACCCTAATATTCAAGTATGAAATAACCAAATGCAAGTTAAGCATAGCTACACAAATATCACATGGCTGACCATATCCTCCTGTGAATATGAAATGGAATCCAATATAAAATTATGGATACTGAAAGCCTTAACTAAACAGAACAACCTTCATGAATCACAATCTCATAAAAATACTTACTATTTCTGCTTTCAGTGTTATAGCAATCCAAAATTTATCTTGTGGTGAAACCATAAACGAAAAAAAAAAAATAAGGTTACTTTCTAGTCAAAATAAATACTACTGCAAATTTCGTGAATACTAAACTATAAAACAGTTCAACTTACATAGATTAACTGATGTCTTTGTAAAATATAAAACAGTACCATGTTATTTTGTTTCCACTTCCTTCTTTTCTGTTTGTTGGTTTAAGAAAAGCAATGGAAACATCCCCAACAGGCATCCAAGCACTACACCAGCTCCTCTTCCCTGTAAAAGAAAGAGGAAGAATTAATTTTACTGTAATAAACATTTTTTTTCACACTACACAAAAAATACCATTAGAATATGAGTGACATTCCCTCACTCTCTTTTTAACACTAGATTGTACTATTGCTGACAACTTCTGATAAGTAAAGTACTGGACTCTCATGTTAAAACACAGAAACTCGGACTACTAAAGAACTGTACACTAATGTATATAAAAATGATGAAATGAGATCATAATTTACATACATGTAACATGAGAGAGAGAGAGAGAGAGAGAGAGAGAGAGAGAGAGAGAGAGAGAGAGAGAGAGAGAGAGAGAGAGAGAGAGAGAGAGAGAGAGAGAGAGTGTTACAAGGATTTTGGATATCTCAAAGACTTGGTCCATCCACAGAAACTCCATTTGCTCTTTGGTAGAGTGATTTAGTCTAAGCATTTAGAGTTTTTATGATCTTGTCTAACTTATTCTCGAATTCATTTACTGTGTTACTGTTTACTACATCTGCTGGAAGTCTATTCCAAGTATTTGCTAATTTGTATGTAAAGAAATTACCACATAGAGTGGTGTTGTATCTTTTCAATTCCAGTTTTTATCCGTTACCTCTCGAATGACTTATGCTAAGCGTGAATAGATTGTTGTAATCTACATTTGTTATTCCTTTAAAAATCTTGAATGGCTCTATTAACTGTCCCCTTAGTGTTGGAACTTGTGTGTGTGAACAATATATAATAAATAATGAATACTATGCACATAGAGAGGAGATTCAATAACTGGACATCCATTTTATTTCATTTCATACCACTATAGATGAACACATCATCCTTTTCATCGCTGTCCATGGTGTTGATGACGGGTTCCACACCATGGATATTGTCCGAAAACCAGTACTGTTCTTTAAACAATCTGGATCTTCTCACAGCACCTGCCCGCCCCTCCTTAGTTGCAACCAGATTTGCCTCCTGGAGCCATGCTTGCAGATTTGCCCAATTTAACCTCAGCAATGTTGAATGCACATATTGCTTCAAATAGCCCCATACTTGTTCGATGATCTTTAACTCAGGATGGGTAGGTGGCAGCCGGATGACATTATGACCCCATAATTTTGGCAACCATGTAGAGAGGTTTTGGCCTGTTCTCCTTGCAAATCAGCAGCAGCTCAGGACACTAATAGTGCCTGTGCCCATGGCTTTGAGGATAACATACAGGGAGGGATGGGAGGGGGGGTAGGAAAAAAAATTGGTAGTTCGCCAGTTTGCATCGCAGAAATAAAATGAATTCCACTACTGTAAATAAAAAACAATGAAATTCATCATGATACGATATTGAATCTTTAGAAAGAAAAATAGAAAAGAGATGAGAAGTAGAAATACAAGAAAACGAGTCATAAAGGGAGGAAATAAAAAATACAAGAAAAATAACAATAAAATACATAATGAAAATTGGGAAAGAAAACAGACAGAAAATGAGAGTGAGAGAGAGTTGAAGGAGGAAATGGGAAGGAAGGGGAAAAGGGAAGGATTGTGAAGAAGACAAAGTAGTTTGTGACGACAACATCACCTCATCTATTCCAATCCCTTCACTGGTGCGATTGGTGTCAGCTATGACGCGATGAAAGTCAAGAGTAAACGCCATAATTAAATATATTTGTCGATGCACTAAATCATCAACAATTAGAGAGGGGTATGAAATAACAAATGCTAATATATCATGCTAGTGTGATTGACTATTTTGAAGATATTAGCAATAAACCTTGGGTTCAGGCAGCTGAAATACATAGTAGTGATGCTTTAGACCTTTTTTACTTCATGTTTTCCATTTGTGGTAAGATAAACATTCATAAATTCATTAAAAAAACTACGAAGTGTATTTACATTATTTTACTATAAGCAAAACCTTACAACACAGCATTTTATTTCGTCAGCTCAGTCCGAGAAGTTTAAGCCGACATTATGCAATCTAAAAAACCATGACGTTTAAGAAGTCAATTGTTCTTCATTAAAGCCTTTTTTACTTTTGTTTTCAATTTTGGGAGCATTTCAACCATCAACTATCAGTGGGTCCTTTTTTTTACTGTACAGTATCATTGAGTGTTGTTATATAAAAACAAATGTTTGGTGAAAATTATACAAAGCGTGGTGTGGCGGGGACTAGTTTTATGAGTTATGGCGATGATTTTCAGTTTATGAGTTGTCTCACCTTGTACTGAAGTTATGTAAATAATGTACAATTAAATCTGAAAAGTAAGAAATAAATGCCATGATAGATAGCACATAAAAAATGTACAGTAGTGTAGTACAGTGGGTGGTACCCTGTTTTTTAGTCAACCACAGGTAGGTAATGGTCAGTAAATTGGTAGGTTATGAATTGGCCCAACCTAGGGCAGGAAGTATTTGTGGATTCTTGCTTTTCGCGCCTGTCTCTGTTACTTAACCTCAACGAAACCGAGGGCTGTTAACATATCGGCCAAATGTATAAAGATGATGGCTTTGGCGCAAGTTAATGTGCAAGTAACATTGTCTCCAGTATAGTATCGGTTCTCCGTGTCATTAGCTGCCACATGATTTCAGCATTGGAGGTGCTGTGATGGATTCAATAAGGAATGAACTCATTGGTCTCTCTTATACACACCGAGTCCTTGCTTTGCATGTTGAAACATTAGCTCTGGAACAGGGGAGACAATACTTCTTTGTTAATTTATGTTGTATTAGATTCCATGTTCTAGCTGTTTACAGTCAAGTTCTTGGTGATCACACAGCACATTAATAAAAAAAAAAAAAACAATATAAAATGTTACTCACAATATTGGAGGACCATCTTGCTGACGTCATCTCTAGCTGCTCATGACAAAGATTCGGAGGCTTGATTCCAATTTTTACAGCAATATTTTCTACATACCAAGCAGACCCTATACCAGCCAAATCACTAACGGTGTTACCAAGTGCAGCAGCTGCCATGGTGCTGATACCGAGACCTACACCAATTGTCGTATCAATATAGTCACCCTGAAAAAAAAAGAGAAAGGAACTTATAACCAATTGAAAAGCAATACAACTAATAAAGATAACAAAATACTGTACAATAATTTGTATTTTTCTTACCTATACAAAACTTGAGATCCCTTACAATAAGGAATATTTTCAGCAGGATTTGAATGGCAGTTGAATTCATTAAAAAGGTAGTTTAACCCAGACGGTGAGTCGGGATGAGTAGCCCAATCCACTTTCCTGTCTAAGACTGTTTACTTTTGATTGATTCATTGATTTGAAGTTTTCTGGCTACCTGACATCTAAGGTTATTGCCGCCGATATCGTTCATTGTACAGTAAATAAAAAATGAAAGAATATTAAACTAAAAACATAAAAGCAAAGATGTCATTTTAGAGGTTAAATATCTACCAGAAAACCTGCTTTTGAAATGAAGCTAAAAATACCACTAGCATGGTAGGATACATCATGTGCAAGAATGTTGGCAAGGATTAACCTGCCATCCTCACCTCGAGCCTCGAACAGATATCTATTCCTTTTGCTACCATTAGTGGGGCATTCAGTCAGCAAATGCCTCACTGTCAGTGGTACCAAACAGTCGTCACAATATAGCTGGTATTGGCACAAGATTGAAAGAGGTAGATGAGGGGAGAGGTTTTATTTGAAAGACTCAGTTGTGAATAGGTGAGAAAATACAGATGACAGGACCATCATAATTAATCCAGAACTTCCTTCAATCTGAGAATAATTTAATGAGCCAATCAAAATGTTATTTTCATTAGTAAAATAAATTTTTGAATATACTTAGCCGATAATCATGTAGCTGTCAACTCCGTTGCCCGACAGAATTCTACGGAAGGGATACGCCAGCGATCGCTATACAAGAGGGGGGTGTACTCACAAGCGCCACCTGTGGCCAGGTACTGCAGTACTTCTTGTTGACACCACCTCAATTTTTCCTCGGTCCACTGGTTCTATGGGGAGGAAGGGTGGGTCAATTAAATCATGATTATCGGGTAAGTATATTCAAAAATTTATTTTACTAATGAAAATAACATTTTTCAATATTAAACTTACCCGATAATCATGTAGCTGATTCACACCCAGGGAGGTGGGTGAAAACCAGTGTACATGTATATCAAGAAGCTAAGTATCCCGTATTTCATATTATCAGTTATTCAAAATAACAATGAAATTACAAGTACCTGGTAAGGAAGTCGACTTGAGCCATTACTCTGCCTTAAATAAGTTCGTCTTCCTTACTGAGCGCAGCGTTCCTCTTAGGAGGCTGAACAACTCTAAGGTGCTGAAGTATCAAGGGCTGCAACCCATACTAAAGGACCTCATCACAACCTTTAACCTCGGCGCTTCTCAAGAAAGAATTGACCACCCGCCAAATCAACAAGGATGTGGAAGGCTTCTTAGCCGACCGTACAACCCATAAAAAGTATTCAAGAGAAAGGTTAAAAGGTTATGGGATTATGGGAATGTAGTGGCTGAGCCCTCGCCTACTACTGCATTCGTTGCTACGAATGGTCCCAGGGTGTAGCAGTACTCGTAAAGAGACTGGACATCTTTGAGATAGAATGATGCGAACACTGACTTGCTTCTCCAATAGGTTGCATCCATAACACTCTGCAGAGAATGGTTCTGTTTGAAGGCCACTGAAGTAGCCACAGCTCCCACTTCATGTGTCCTTACCTTCAGCAAAGCAAGGTCTTCTTCCTTCAGATGAGAATGTGCTTCCCTAATCAGAAGCCTGAATAGTAAGAAACTGAGTTCTTAGAATTTGGGAAAGAAGGTTTCTTGATAGCACACCATAAGGCTTCTGATTGTCCTCGTAAAGGTTAAGACCTTTTTAGATAGTACCTAAGAGCTCTAACTGGGCAAAGTACTCTCTCCAGTTCATTCCCCACCAAGTTGGACAGGCTTGGGATCTCGAACGACTTAGGCCAAGGACGTGAAGGAAGCTCGTTAGCAAAAACCGAGCTGCAAGGAACATGTAGCCGTTTCAGATGTGAAAACAATGATCCTGCTGAAGGCGTGGATCTCACTTACTCTTTTAGCTGTTGTCAAGCACACGAGGAAAAGAGTTTTTAATGTGAGGTCCTAAAAAGAGGCTGATTGGAGAGGTTCAAATCTTGATGACATAAGGAACCTTAGGACCACGTCTAGATTCCAGCCTGGAGTGGACAACCGACGTTCCTTTGAGGTCTCAAAAGACCTAGGGAGGTCCTGTAGATCTTTGTTGGTGGAAAGATCCAAGCCTCTGTGGCAGAAAACCGCTGCCAACATACTTCTGTAACCCTTGATCGTAGGAGCTGAAAGGGATCTTACTTTCCTTAGATGTAACAGGAAGTCAGCAATCTGGGTTACAGTGGTACTGGTTGAGGAAACTGCATTGGTCTTGTACCAGCTACGGAAGACTTCCCCTTGAGACTGATAGATTCTGAGAGTGGATGTTCTCCTTGCTCTGGCAAACGCTCTGGCTGCCTCCTTCGAAAAGCCCCTAGCTCTTGAGAGTCTTTCGAAAGTCTGAAGGCAGTCAGACGAAGAGCGTGGAGGTTTGGGTGTACCTTCTTTACGTGAGGTTGACGTAGAAGGTTCACTCCTAGAGGAAGAGTCCTGGGAATGTCGACCAGCCATTGCAGTACCTCTATGAACCATTCTCTCGCGGGCCAGAGCGGAGCCAATCCACGTCAGCCGTGTCCCTTTGCGAGAGGAGAACTTCTGAAGTACCCTGTTGACAATCTTGAACGGCGGGAATGCATACAGGTCGAGATGGGACCAATCCAGCAGAAAAGCATCCACGTGAACTGCTGCTGGGTCTGGAATCGGAGAACAATACAACAGGAGTCTCTAGGTTATCGAGGTAGCGAACAGATCTATGGTTGGCTGACCCCACAGGGCCCAAAGTCTGCTGCAAACACTCTTGTGAAGGGTCCACTCTGTGGGGATGACCTGACCCTTCCGGCTGAGGCGATCTGCCATGACATTCATACCGCCCTGAATGAACCTCGTTACCAGCGTGAGCTTTCGATCTTTTGACCAGATGAGGAGGTCCCTTGCGATCTAGAACAACTTCCATGAAAGAGTCCCTCCCTGCTTGAAGATGTAAGCCAGGGCTGTGGTGTTGTCAGAGTCCACCTCCACCACCTTGTTAAGCTGGAGGGACTTGAAGTTTATCAAGGCCAGAAGAACCGCCAACAACTCCTTGCAATTGATGTGAAGTGTCCTTTGCTCCTGATTCCATGTTCCCGAGCATTCCTGTCCGTCCAAAGTCGCACCCCAGCCCGTGTCTGATGCGTCCGAGAGGAGACGGCGGTCGGGTTTCTGAACAGCCAAATGTAGACTTCCTTGAGAAGAAAGCTGTTCTTACACCACGCGAGAGAAGACCTCCTCTCTTCGGAAACAGGAACTGAGACCGTCTCTAGCGTCATGTCCTTTATCCAGTGAGCAGCTAGATGATACTGAAGGGGGGGAGGTGGAGTCTCCCTAACACGATGAACAGGGCCAGCGATGAAAGTGTCCCTGTTAGACTCATCCACTACCTGACTGAGCATCGGTTCCTTCTCAGCATGCTCTGGATGCATTCTAGGGCTTGGAAGATCCTTGGGGCCGACGGAAAAGCCCGAAAAGCTCGACTCTGAAGATCCATACCCAGGTAGACAATGGTCTGGGATGGGACGAGCTGAGACTCCTCAAAATTGACCAGGAGGCCCAGTTCCTTGGTCAGATCCATGGTCCATCTGAGAATCTCCAGACAGCGACGACTTGTGGGAGCTCTTAAAAGCCAGTCGTCTGACGGAGTCGGACACAAGATCATGGTACTGCTGCACAGTCTGTGAACTGTCAACCATGGGGAAGCGAGGAAGTACAGTGACAACCCGAAGCTGTCTAGACTGTCTGGGTCGTATAGACAACTCCTATCGGGTTGCTGAGGTTGCCGCACTGCGTCACAACAAGTCACTTCTGCTGGTTGTTGAACGTCTTCCCAGTGACACACTGACTCCGTAAACAAAAAATCCTCTAACAAGGACTAAGCTTGGACTGCATGTCTTGCAACACAGCTCAAGGTCTATGGGAGCAGGTGTGGTAACAGACGGGGTTAGCGACTGAAGTGGAACCATTACCTTCCCTGGAAGCATGTTATGCTTAAATAAAAGTCCATAGGAGGCTACGCAGCTAAAGGCTCCTCTCCAAATGACAGAGTCCTCAAGGGAATATCAGAAGGAGGGAGAAAAGCACTTTCTCATCTACAGGGACCATATCCGAGAAAAGCTAAGTTCTCTCAGTGAGGGTTTCACTGGTGCAAAAGCAGCAGACTAGAAGGCAACGTTATGAAACTGCTTGACAGTCTAGTGAGTTGGCAACAACCAAAGATGTGTGACTGAGAAGCATGCGGTAAGGTATGCAGAGCATGCAGTATGTAGAGCATGCTGTATGCAGAGCATGCTGTATGTAGAGCATGCTGTAAGAGAAGCAGAGCATGTTGCATGGCGTGTAACATTTCTCAGAAATTCCATGACCAGTGCTAGATTGAGTAATATCGCATAACTGTCCATTGAAAGTGCACGTGCCGAGGGAATTGATTTAGACTGTTTTGTTGATGAATTTGATAGCCGGCATGATAATCGTAGAATTAAGCTGCACTAAATATACGATCTATAATCTACTTCACCTCAGGACAGGGAAACTCGCCCTGTTGGCAACACTGCATTACTTCATGCATGCTTGCATGGGGTTTTAATATCAACATAATATTTACATTACATTCATAACTCATGATTCATTTTTGTTTTGAAGATATTTTGCCATATTTGTGATTTGTTAAAAATATATTGCAAGGAATACATATATATTTTTTTATTTAAGTAATACGAATAACCTCCATTATCATAATGTTTGTGTAGGCATACATGTATATGATTACAAATGCAAGTTATGAAAGTAATGAGGTGTTATTATTGTCATTTGCTATTTCAAAGTTGAATGGGAAGAGGCTCAAGTTGAGGAGAAAGTGGCACATGCATGCGTTGAGGTGGCTGACTCATAGCATGAGGTTCCTGCCTCAAGAGTTGCGCTTGCCTCAAGGGTTGAGGTGGCTGCGCAGAGAGAGGCTCTTGACTCACGAGTTGAGGTTCTTGAGGTGTGAGCTGCGAGAGTTGAGGTAGCGGCTGCGCAGAACGCAGTTCCTGTCTCACGAGTTGAGGTTCCTGAGGAGCTAGCCTCAAGAGTTGAGGCTCTCGCCTTGAGGAAAGTTGAGGTAGCAGCTGCGAGAGCTGAGGTGGCTGCCTCAAGGATGGTAGAGGTTGTCGTACCTCAAAAGGTTGTAGCCTCAAAGATGGTCTAACTGCAAGAAAATCTTGCCTCAAGGCATAAGACTCCTGCTCCCATTGTTGAGGTTGCCTTAAGGAAGGTTAAGGTTGCTGCACAACGCTGGTAACTGGCAACTCCGAACGCGGTAAGGTAGCTTGAGGAACCTCAACTTCGTACGCCTGGCAGACTGGACTGCGGTGAGGCGGAGCGCTCGCAGGAGGAGGTGTAACCTTCTCAGCCTGAAACTCACGCATTAAGACCGCAAGCTGCGACTGCATGGACTGCAGCAAAGTCATCTTGGAATCAACAGACGATAAGGTCTGTTGAGGCAAAGCCTAAACAGAAGATGAGGTCTGTTGAGGCATCGCCTTACCTCTCTTAGGAGGTGTGCAGTCACCTGATGACTGCGGAGAGTCAGAGCTAACCCAATGACTGCATCCGGGTTGTTGAACTCTAGAGGTCTGGACTTTACGTTTAAGAGGTCTTGAGACCTGAGTCCAGCGTTTTCTCCCCGAAATTTCTTCTGCAGACGAGCAAAATAAGGGCTCAATCGTCTGCGGGTGGGAGTGACGGTCTCTGTAAGACACGCCCGCAACCACCGAGGATACTTCTGTGCGCCGATCAAGGCCTGCCGAACCCTTTTGCCCTTCGACATTGCTTCTCCCCTGGGCTTGGGAGCTTGCAAGAGGTCCCGGACTGGGAGGACGACTGGCACGCACAGAAGTACCCTCACGCACAACACTGACACACTTTGCGCTAATCACTTATCACTTTTGATTTTCTGTTTGCACTTATTTCACTGAACTCGAAACTTTAAGTGGTTTGTACCTGAAACACGCAATTCTATCCTTCCTTAAAAGTTAGTAATTGCGAAAACAGAATTACAATGTAACAGAAAAATCTAATGAAAGATAAATAATTCAGTGGCTGGAAAGAGACTAAACACTAGATCAAATAAACTACGTTTAAAATCTCTCACCGCATAAAGCTTGAGAACAAGAAAAACTCTAGAAACGTTTACCTTCTTCCCCTAAAGAGACTAGGGAGAAGAGCAAAAACGATAACAACGTTACTCGCTTGAACGAAACGTTTATCCAGCTCTCTCTCCCTCCGTCTCTATCTCTCTCTCTCTCTCTCTCTTGACTTAGGACCTGAGAGAAGAGCCCAATCATATATATCGTTAAAACATATTATTGTTAAAGGAAAAAAACTGAAATATTTCCCAAATAAAAAGTTCCTTTATTAGAATTAAAACCATTAAGCTAAGAAAGAATGAACAAAACGCTAGAAACGGTTACTCTTACTGCAACGTGACACCGTGAAAATTCTCTCTCTATCGTAACGATAGAGCGCAAGTTGAACGTTCTGAACGTCAACAACTGCAGAGACAAAACAAAACGTTAGTTCAACTTTGAAAACAGTACGAGACTATCAAAGAAATTCTTTCAAAAACCTTAAAATAGCATAATATGTTAACAGGTAAAACCGAAATAACGGGCTCAATGTTAATTAACTTCGGTACCAAGAAAAGACCGCCTACTATTAGGAAAGGTCGAATATAAACAAATATAAAAATTAATTTTAATAAGTTTATAATAAAAGGAAGTTAATCGAAGAGGCCTATAAAAGGCGGAGAGATAAAAAAAAAAAAAAATCTATAACTTTTGTTAAGCAAAATTAAGAAAGAGAGTCTATACTCTCTTAGACACCAACACTTCCGTCTAAGGGAAGGGTCGGCCATTTAAAGGTGAAAGAGAGTTCATACTCTCTTCGTCACCATAATTAATCAAATTAATTCCAAAAGCTAGCTAAGCTAATAATAAAACTTCCTGAATAGCGAAAGCTGAAATCTTAGAGCAATACTTCACCAAAAACCGTGAACAAGACTCCAAAATTATAAGCGTATCCATGAACGTCTTGCCGGAAGCACGACAGAGGAAAAATTGAGGTGGTGTCAACAAGAAGTACTGCAGTACCTGGCCACAGGTGGCGCTTGTGAGTACACCCCCCTCTTGTATAGCGATCGCTGGCGTATCCCTTCCGTAGAATTCTGTCGGGCAACGGAGTTGACAGCTACATAATTATCGGGTAAGTTTAATATTGAAAAATTAACTTATTACAATAAAATTTATATCTAGTATTACTGAGTCTGTGAGACTGGCAGAGTTTTAATATTGTAAATTCATTCCCCTAAATAAACCATAAGAAATCACCTAAATCTTCCCAAAAATACAATATCACTCACTAACTGTCAATAAAGTCTAAATCAACTTGATACATGAATTTCCTTCAAGTTCATTTACAATTCTATCAAAAGAATGTCCCTACATGACTTCCCGGCCTTAGGCTCAGGACAACGGCGGGTATGCTCCATCACACACTAACTCAATACCGCCAGACAAAGGAACGTAGCGGAAAAAGAAAGAGAACACTAACAAACACAAGGAAAGCACAAGGGAATATAAGTTAAAAGCGCGAAGCACAAGGGAGACCACAACGGGTCACGTGGACACACACGCGGTACACCAGTCGTGGACACAAAGGGTCACACTGAGATAAGAGGAGCGTTGAGATGATATCACGACGCGACCAGAGAACTTACTGTAGGTCGAGACCCAAGCTCACATGTGGCCTGCCTCGGGATTGCCCTTAGGGCACGTATCCTTCCGCCTAGGCCTAGCATTACAGAAAACAGGAGTAGGGTAAACTACACAAAACTCTGGTCGGTTGAGAGGAGGTTCCAGGTAACTCCTAAGAAAGTAGTTCGAGGTAAGTCCCTGTGTTGGAACAAAGAATGTTTATGCGTATGTTTGGTCTTGATGACTTTACAGTATTGCATAATATCAAGATAAATATGGCAATAGGCTTTGATAAAATAATATCAACTTGAAATTATTTACATAAAGTAAGCTTAAAAATGTAATACCAAAGGCTAACTCAATTAGAGATGTAAAAAACTACAGTATACAGTGTTTTACGTATAGCAGAATTAGATTTATGCCGCTTTCTTACTCGTCATTCAAGTTGTCTCTCATGTGTAAAATCTAGGAAAGCTGAAACAAAGTTAGCCAATAATCCAGAATTCAACATTTAGAAATAATAGCAAATTAACCCTGAAAATCTCAGAGGAATTTAAATTTTTGTAAACCCCGGAAAAAGGTAATAATCTTCCGTTCAATTGACATTTTTTACTTTCATGATTTTAAGTCTTTGTTATGCTGCATCATCTAGACAAAAACAGTCAAAACTACTTTTGTTAACTCTTTGAGTAGTTAACAATGGTTTGCTATTTTTGTTTTAAACACTTCAACACCGTAAATGTATGGCTTTGTGTACTGTAATTTTATTGAGCCGAAATAAAAAGCGACACAACAAACTATATACAGTACACGTACATGCCTGTAAAGCACTCTGTTAACGATAAAATATGTAAGCAAATGCAGATGATACACAGTTATTATTTTTCATCAGGCTGCATTTTATTCCATCACTTACTTAACATTTTTTGATTGTCTAGATCAAGTATATAACAGTTCAATACTGGTAAATGATACAAGATATATATACATAATTATCAAGTTCCATGTATAATAACATGTATTATTAGGTAGCTTGAGGTGTGTAACAGAACGGGAGGTAATGCAGCAAGGCGCTGAAATCAAAGGTGCTGGACTATCAAAAATGGCCCTGTTCTTTTAAAATCTATTTGTTCCTACACATATACAAAACTTTTGTTCTTTAAAATAAAGAGACTCCCTTCCTGATGGGAGGAAGTCCCCCTAAAACTGAACTGATTGATCCTTTTTGTTTTTCCCTGGAATATGCCTGTCTCCCTAGTCCTGTATGGGAGTGAAGTAGATGATTCCAGCAACCTCCTTCAGTCCATCATAGGGATGGGTAGGCTGATAGATAAGGTCTGGCCTGGGCTATACTTGATGATGGACCTGGTACTAGGCTAATGAAGAAATCTTTCTCCCCAAAAGGGGAGATGCAGCCTGCTATGAAATATCTGGCATAGGATGGCCAATGGGTTTGGTATTCATTTCACCATCCTCCCACACATTAAGAGAACATGGAGGGAGATCTACTTTTTACAGATCTAGTCTAGTAAGAATGGTGCTATAAGTGTAGTTTACCGGCAACATTGCGAGATCCAGCATGAAATAGTACAACCGTTTCATCCCCAAGTGAAGGGAAGGACAGAAGAAGCAAAAGTGCTAGTCATTCTAACTTTCATCCAGACTTACATTGACACTTTACCATAAACAAGATGCTCGTGATCCCATGCGGGAGCTAGACCGGCTACACAAGTACTTGAGAATTCCCACAGGGCCAAGAACGAGTGTCAAAGGACTTCCAAGTATACTCCCTTAAATGGAAGATTGTTTAGCACTCCCAAATTCTGCCCTTGTCACCAGGCTGATTGCTAGTCAGTGTTAAAGAAGAGTTGTTGAAACTCATGCCTTGAATAACACAAATGCATCTCCTCTTCATTAGCACCCGATGCTTTACATAGAGAGGAGATGGAAAAGGTCTCGAACCTGGGACTGTATACAGACGGGTTCTGGGTTTTGACAACAAATTCAGGCACAAAACTGTGTGCTATTATATGAGAAAGTTTGTGTAACTTGTCAATTTTCTTAGCTGATGCTAGGCTGGTAAAATAACAGTCTTGAGAGTCAGACCTATATCCAAAGACCTTCTCAAAGGCTCATACAGGGTGGGTCACTTCCACTCCAGGGGCTTGAGGTCCCAAGTTGTGCAAGACTGGTCATCAATTAATCTCACAACCATAGAAAATGTCCATAAGAAGAGGTATATGTGTGATTAAGGTTGAGTGGTAGCCTTTCAAAATTGCGACTAAGAGGTGCTTCCCTCGGCAAAGATAGACAAGGAAGTCTGCAATCTGTGCTAGAGAGCCAGAGAAATACCCCTTCTCTAATACCAGTTGCAAAAAATGGCCCACTTTCCCTAATACACCAGCAGAGGACCAGAATTCTCCTGTGTAGTCCCTCACGAAAAGCCTTTCACTTGGAGGAGATACTGGAAAGTCACCAACCGTGACTGGTGGTACTGTACTTTTGAAGGTGTGGATGACAATGAGCGTGTTCCTTAGGGGTAGTTCTCTCAATGTCAATTAAAAGTGTTAAAAGATCAGGATACCACAAGGCTTCTGGCTATCTGGAAACCACAGGATCAACCTGAGGCCTGGCGTCATCACCAGGAGAATTAGACTTATTATGGTAAAGGTGTAGGCATCCAGATGGTCCCAGGCGTATTGGAAAACATCCTCGAACAATTGCCATACATCTGGAATTGGGGAAAAGAACACCTTGAATTTCCTGTTTAAGCACAGTATGTAGCAAAAAAGTTGATTCCCGATTAGCCCCACAAAGCAAGAAGCCATTTCGTATTTCAAGGATGTAAGTACCACTCCAATCTTTTACCTCATCATATATTCTTGAAATGCTTAGTGCTAGAAAGGTTGCTTGCATTTCCAACATGTTGTGTACACACTTTTCTATTGCTCACCACACAGCTGAGGACCAAAGTATGCATTCCCCCCCTTCAACGCATCTGAGAATGTTGAATATCCAGAGGTGGGAAGTTGAGTGAAGTGAAACGCTCTTGCTGAGGTTTTTATTAATCCAGCCACCAAGTAAGATCACTCCACATCTCCTGTCCCACTCGAACAGGATGGTTCATGGAATCCCTGAAGATTGACCAGTGATCCTTCAAACACCAATGAAGGGATATCTGGTGTAAGCATATAAGAACAAGCTTCTACAAGTAAAGGTGGCCGAGAAGACTGCCAACATTGAGCTGAAAGAGTCGTCTTAGACAGAAATGGTTGCACTACCATTTGAGCTTGTTGATGCAATCATCTGATGGAAAGACTTTCATTCCTGCCCTGTCTACCAACATGCATAGATACTTCAACCACTCCTTGGGTTTGAGATTCATGCTTGGGTA